>NC_041357.1:3552500-3735000 GCF_900634415.1 Cottoperca gobio
GTGAACTCACATTATCAACAGAGTGTGAAGAGGTAACAGTGTTGACGTTATGTCAAAGACGTCTCTGTGTTGTGTTGCAGAGATATCTACTGAAGTTAGCATGCTAACAGCTAGCTGCGCTCCGTCCAGTCTGTAATACCACTTGTTCCTCTAGAGGTGATAGTGAGTCAGTGTAGCTGCAGTCTGCCTCAGTACAGAGGGAGAAGAAGTACAGCTGCCTGACGCTCTTGTAGATATTACAGCCATGTTCTGTGTCTGTTTTATAGTTTGTTTATTGGATTACATTCAAATTGGCAGAGAGACGCACCCGCACCACTTCGCCTCGTCCTCACAGCTGCCAAGAGGCTGTTTTTACGAGCGTATATCTGTCGGCAGCTCCGGGAAACCACAGTTCAGCCACAGCACCGGGGAACTGCAGACTCCCTGTTGCTGCTGTTGGGTGCGGGTCGCTTTGTAGTTTCTGCCTCATATCCTCCACTCAGATTATTTCTTTCTTTGCTTCCTAAATGCTTTCTATGGCTCCTCTCTTTGATCATCATTTTCTTCTCTACCCATCACGTTCTGTTTCTACCTTTTGTCTGCCTGGTTCATATCTCATTTATTTGCCTCACAGTCCATCATCCCACCTATCATCTGCCATCTCCCAACATGGCCTTCATCCCAGTTTTGTGCTCCTAATCTTTCCCTTGTAGCTCTCCACACTTGCTTCTTCTCCTCTAAACCTGACTTATTTTCCATTTCCTGCTCTCTTCCACGTCCTCCTCTCTCTTTTTTTCTCCCTGCCTTACTTTAGACTACTATAGCTCTGTGTGTCTTTTTTTCTCGCCCTTCTCGCTGCTTCCTTTCTCCACTCCTCTCCTTCGAAACCTCTCAAGTCTGTCTTCATCTCCTGGGAAAATGTCACGTCAGTCTTGACAAGAAGGCTCCTTAGCCGTGCCAGACAATCGTTTGGGTCAATCTACTGGTTTTGGGCGTGTATATGTTCACTTTTCCAGCTGCACGTCTGTGGAAAGGTCTCTTTTGTCTTGTGCAGATACCCTTTGTGGCTCTGAGTGTACTGCATTAGTGCTGGTGTAAAGAGAGGGTCGGGGATGATAGCGTTAGCATACATCAGGTTTGAAGAAAGAGTGACATTTCCCTGAAAGTGGGGAGGGGGCAGCCTGAAGAATGGGAATTGAAAGATTGAAATGTGTGAGATGAAGAAGAAAGAAAAGAAGTGATATATCTATTTTACTCTGTGCATATATACAAACATTCCTGAAGTGCAGCAGCAACTCATCGTGCAGCTGGAGTGGGCTAAATCAACTTGCAGGTAATTGAAGGAAAGTTGAGAGAGAGAAAAAAGGTAACCGCAAACTGGCAATCACTGTGGCTTGAAAAATGGTGTTGCAAGGGCTTTGGCTTTTTTTCTTCCTCTTATATAAGAGACAGCATAATGAAGTATGGGGCACTCGTCACAAAGACACATCACAGCCTTGACAAGGCAGTTAGAGAAGAGCGGCATCTCATGTACTCAACAACACCTCATTTCTTCTCGCTCAGGGTGAAGACGCAGTAAGATTCATGACATGAAACCATTCATCCAGTTCGAATGTTCTCCTGAGTTTTAAATTGGCATGAGCATCATCGAAGTGGGTTAGAAGTGGCCTTCATCAAAAGAATGAACACAAAACAGAAGACACTGACCTCTAACAACCCTAGTTATTATGTCAGGAGCAAAGGCTAAAGTCAGGTGACGTAGTGTAAAGAGCTAGAAACACAAAACACAGCACTGACACCCAGGAGCAGGTCCATGTGAAACCAACACTTTGTTCACGTTAACTTTCACTTTTACTTTACAAAGTAGTTATTTGAATCCAAACCACAATCGTTTCCTTAACCTAACCAAGTAGTGTTGTTGCCTAAACCTAAAGAACTTATTTTGTTTGTATTCATTCAATTTGACAACGTAGTAGTTTGGCCCGTCTAATGCGTCAGAATGGTAACAATAACCACTGATAACTCCCATATAATTGGCTGATAACAGTTGTGATGATAACATTATTGCACAAAATCATTAAGAATAGAAAACGGTGGTTTCACAATGGGTCAGTAAAAAGCAAAATCAGTCAGTCCAAAGCGTTTGTGAATTATTTGAAAGCAGCACAATGTAGAACTGTCAGTTACGATGAAAAAGTTAATAAAGAGTGAAGCAAGGCAGGAGGTAAGAGAGAAAGACAAGAGATAAAAGAGTTCTGGGAGACAGACTGACATGCAAGAAACGCAGCAAGAGGGATGACGAAAGCTCCGCTGAAGTCAGACACACAGCGGAATGAAGAGCAGTAAGAAGGGAATTTGATTCTTGTCAGCTTCTTTTGACTTCCAACTTCTACTGACTCGAGCACAAAGACAAATGTCATAGTGCAGAAATAAGCGAAATTCACACTGGAGTTTGTTCCACTGTTAATTATAATTCTAGCATATAACGCTTCAGTTTGCGAGGCGAGGAGTTAACCAGGAAAAAAGTGCACAATGGGAGTCCTCAAAATGAAACATAAGTACAACTCTGTTGGAAACTAAATCTCTAATTTCCACAGTGGGTGTGTGGGAGGCTTCAGGGTGGCAGTGGGGGGAATTAGGAACAATGAGCTATTGCACATGAACTGTGACGGCCTATTATTATTTTTAATGTAATACATCCAACAGAGACAAACCACAGTCTTGACATAAGCCATCATTTAAAAACGAAAGAAAAAAAATTGTGTAGTCACTGCCGTCAGTTTCTTCTCCACATTTCCTGATTTGAATGTAAATGGTCACTCTATTTTGCTTAACTTTTTGTCCTCACTGCCACAGGAAATAGAGTATGGACTGATGAGAAGCTGGAGCAGTCCTAAATGTAATATCAGCTGCGTGATAGTCCTGTTAGGAAAGACTTCAGTGCACTTAAATGATGGACTACAATAGGCTGATGGGGAATAACAGGAAGAAAGACAAATGGAAACCAGTAGTGGACTAAAAGAGAGGGAGACCCTATTTTAGTAGGTCCAGAAATTGACATTTAGAAAGCTGTGAGTCTCAGTTCTGATAGTCGTTAAATACAAGCTGCTGTAGCATGAAGTAAGAGGACACTGCAGCCACCGCAGTCCACTGAATAAGCAGAGACACAAGGATGCTTAGTGTTCAGTGTCATGTGTCTGCGTGAACATTTGAAGTTCAGCATGCACGATGATGGATTGCCAATGCTGGTTGGTTCCCATAGTTCCTTACATATGGTGCCGAGCACACAAGCAGTCTTAACCACTTCATTAACTTTTAATTTCCCATTTGAGTAAGTCAGAAAATAGAATGTAATAACTTTTGTCTGATGTTTGTTGACTGCCATGAGATGTGAAGAAAAAAGCGACATCACAACAAGCTCTGTGCAATAATCCTCATTACAGCTAATATACAGAGATAATATCTGGTTAGCTGTATACCACAGTGTCAGTGTGCACTTTTTAGTATGCAACACTTAAGTGCGTTACGATGTTTCAATGCTGTTTTAGAGACGAGAATACGAGCACCAAATATTGGTTGTCAACAGCTTCAGACCCAAACTATTGATAGCAGTTCTCAGAACTCGATAATGGTTTGAAAGTAATCTCACCCCTCACCAATCCTCTCTGTCTCTCTTTCTCTCTTTTCATCTAGAGCTAATAGACGGGACCCCCACCCTGAAAATCAACCATGGCTCTGGCACAGTGGTGCTACAGTTGCCAGGCAACGTGAACGTGGCAGACAGGCGGTGGCATCGGCTGGACGTCCGCAGCAACAGCAAGGTTGGATGCTTCACCTATTTCGCAACAACCACTATTTATTTAGTAATTTAGCAAATAAGTATATTCACACTGAGCTATATTGGCAAATGGACAACATGCTCTTTCTTTCTTTCTTTCAATTTCACACACTCAGTTTCATCACTAAGATCAACAAATGTTTTCCTGCATTAAAACATCTTAAATAGATTTGAGATAGCAATTTAAATCCGCTCATAGCACTACCCTCTCTGCTAAACAGCCCTGCCCTGCAGACACCCAGACGCAGATAAAACAATCAATGTGTCACACACGTGCGCGAGAGGTCACACACACATGCGCGAGTGTCACACACACATGCGCGAGAGGTCACACACACACATGCGCGCGAGGTCACACACACACACACATGCGCGCGAGGTCACACACGTGCGCGCGAGGTCACACACACACACACACACACACACACACACACACACACACACACACACACACACACACACACACACACACACATGCGCGAGAGGTCACACACACACACACACACACACACACACACACACACACACACACACACACACACACACACACACACATGCGCGCGAGGTCACACACGTGCGCGCGAGGTCACACACACACACACACACACACACACACACACACACACGCTGAAGCGATATTCCACTTCTGTTCACCAAAGTAGGATGGAAGTAATAATAATAATACATTTTATTTATAAGCACACTTTTCATTTGCGTAAACAAAACTCAAAGTGCTACAAGTAACACGGTCACATCTGTGAACGTGCCCTAAACCTCAGTTAATATTGACAGTTACACCAAGAGTAAATGTTGACTGTTAAATGAAATCTGAAAGTCAGTGGCCAGGGAACATGCTGCACGTGGCTCAGGACCCTCGGAGCTGCTGTGGGTCCCGGACTTGTAGTAATAATTGTTTGTGTGTACCAAACATTGACAACATGTCACATTTTTAAACTAAATGTTCTTTGTCAGTGCAATCCGCTAAAGATTCCTGACAGTGTCGCGAATAATTAACATAATCACATTTCTATCCACCGTAACCTAACAAGAAATTCGTATCACAGACTCCAAATATCACCCATTGGGCCCCGTGCACGCCTACTTGATACGATTATTAGGAACCTAAACGGGGAAGAGTTAGAGTTAGTTGGTGATTTAGTATTGCAGCTCTCTGAACTGTAAAATACAAAGGTGGACAATAGCGGTGAGATTGAGATGAATTATTGCAATGACCCTCCTTTGACATTCTCTACTTCAGACCATTTCAAGGGAATTAAATTAGAGTGAAATTAAGCTAATCTTCATTTCACTGAGGACCGCCTGCAGCTCTTCACCTCCAAGGACTTGCACATAGCCACTGCCTTATAGTTTTTAAATATCAAGGAGACAGTCAGTGATCCTATTTTTAGAGTCTTTAATGTAACCCAGCCTAAAAGCTTCAAGCCTCACAGTCTCACAGTCTTCCTCCGAGTTTAGGAAACTTTAAAGCAGCTGGACTGTCTGAACCCCGTTCTGAGAAACTCATCCTAGATGAGCACCACTTCAGTAAAAGCACAGGGCTGAGTCAGAGTTGTGTCAGCACTCTGTCAAAATAAAAGCTTTTTTCATATTAAGCATCATCAAAACCCTCTTTACAGCTTAAAACTAAATAATCACACTTATGTCACACTTAAATTCGCTTCATTTGGCAGCTGACTCATAGACTCCTAATGTCCCCCGAAACCCTCTTTAAAAAAATAACACTGCTCACACTACCTTAAGTTCAGGCTGATCAATAAGTTCTGTTTCCGGCTCAGTTGTCTGCCTGTCTGTCAGCACTGAAAAGTACTGGGCCGATTCTCATGAAACTTAGTGGATAGATAGATACTTTATTGATCCTGAGGAGAATGTAGGACAGTTGTATCGTGGGTCAGGGAAGAACTCATTCCATTTTGGAGCGGATCCCAAATCTTGGGGCGAATACATGCATGATTGTTCACTTTTATTTAATACTGCGGGATATGGCATTCGTGCTGTATTCGTGTGGTGTCGGAAAAATCTGAAAAATGTGTTCCCAAAGTGCTGCAGCGGCCTGGGGTTCGAGTCAGACCCCCTCTCTCCCCCTTTCCCAATCTTAAACTGTACTATCATTAAAGGCATAAAAAAAAGCCCTAAAAATTAAAATGAGTTCTCAAAATTTGTGTGAACCCCCCCCCCCAGTCAGAACAGTAACTCAGAAACAGATATGAATACAATATGACACATATTCTTTTTAACGTCCATGTTGTTTCCACAATGCTCATGAACACATAAAATCGCAACTTCCCAACTGAGAAAATTGGCCCCTCTGAAGAGCATGTGAATGCACCATTGGCCTTGGCGGAGGTCTGTGCTCTCCGAGTGCCATTCTAGTTTTTATATTGCCATCAGGAACCCTGCCCTGTCCGTAGTCACTGAAACGTGACTAATTGTGTCCCTTTACCACACAACCAGTTTTGTTCCTCTTTTTTATTTGTTACATTTAAAAATCTTTCTTTAATGTGCAGTTTCACATTGAGACATGCATAAACACAGAGAACATTTGCCCCGTATTGAGAATGAGGGCAGCGAGAGTTTGGGTGATACAACAGCTTATTCTGAATTGCATAAATACAATAATTCATTGAGACTTGTGTTATTACAATGGGGATTATTCTGAATCACATGCGAATCAATTCATCTGTCCTGAATAGTCAGCGGCATCTTATCCAGCCTGGCTGTGCGACGTGGTTGCATAAGCTGCCGTTGTGTGAGCAGCAAGGACAGAACTGCTGTCTGCAGATTTACTGTATGATTGAGCATGAATACAGTCGCAGTGCCTTTCTAACATAATACAAGAATGTTTAGCCATGAATCGGATATTACCTAACCATTTGATTTCTTCATGAACCTGCGGTCTGGAGACTTGAAAAGAACTGGAGTTGTTTGCATAATGTTATCAGTGCAAACTGTATGTTTTTGTTTTATCCTGCGAACAGCCACTGTTTATGTGACATCATCAACCTAATGGAGGCGACCGAGCAATTAGCTGGCACAGCAGTTCTATCATCGCTGCTGTTTCCTGACACGTTTACCTCCTGTTGATGCTGCTTTTAAAGCTAAATTAAAAGCTTGAGGTGGAACAGGCCTCTGTTATTTTCCTGTTAAGAGTTTCAAAAAATGTGTCCATGAGTAAGGTCTATTTTCTGGTTTTATTGGCATATTCTGGTAAGGCAAATCACCCAGTGAGTATTTTGTAGGTACATTCTGATTCAGGGTGGTCGAGTCGTGTCCAGGGGAACAGTGTAACATCGCCTCCTATATAGTGTTCTCTCGTCCATCTCCTTTGTCTGTCATGTCCGCCTGCCTTCCATCTCACGGGCCACTTTAGCAGACTTATTCAATTATGGCAATGATCATATATCTTACTCATGAACGGTTGGAAAGGAATTCATGACATGTTTGCGCAGTAATGAAAGTTTGGTTAACCCGACACTACAAAAAGACCTCACAGGCAGTAAAAAGTAAGTGAGATTTAGGATAAGGCCACAAAAATGTTCTTGGCCCAATATGTTTATTAATTATGTCTAACCAGCATTATTCAAAGTGTGAAGACATAGGTATAGGTTTAAAGTCAATATCCTCGACCCTTTTATGACTAAAACTTCAATTGTGAATGTTATCAGCCTATTAAATGGGCCAGGTTGTATTCTGACAACTCGTATGAAAGCTTTTATCACAGATGTGAGGAAAATAATGATTCAAAGCAATGTGTTTAGTGCTAATGGCTGGAACTGCCTGCTAATACACACGATGGTGTTGTCAACCACCAGGGTAACTGGGATGATTTTGATGCCAATTATTTTAAGGAAGTATCAGGTAAGGTTAACAATTCCTCTAAAAAGCATTTGCAGTCCATTAAACCCCCTATAGTGTTATAACAGGCCTGGTACCTCCTGTGTGATCCTAGTGTGAGCTGTAATGTACTGTATCTGAAAGGAAGACAAATGTGACCTTTATTTACGTGTTCCTTTCTTCACTGTAACTTCAACATTGGATGGATTAAATCACAGAATCATGAACTCTGTTGTCAGGGCTTCTGTGTAACCGCTTTCTTGTTTCCTTGTTTATTGGAACATGCTGGCTTAAGAAGTGAAGTCTTGTTTTTTTACGTGTGCACTAACATGAAACATGGCATGCAGCAGCAGCAGAGTAATATGCACTAATGTAAGAAATGAGTCAGACAGCAGGTCCCACTATAGTGATAATAGTTAAAGAGCACTTGACAGCAACAGGAGGTAAATTCATAATAATGCAGAGAAATAGGGACTTTATTCATGCATTAGGTTTCTCTGAAAACATTATTTCTAAACAGCATGTCCCTGCTTGTGTGTTTTTCTTCAGGAAGTGCGTTTCACCCTGGATCGTTGTTCAGGGGCAGCAGTGATGGAGATGGAGGGGTTAGGCAGCTGGTTGACCACCGAGGACCATTCCTCCTGTGAAGTGACTGGCATTACACCCAACACTGACAGGTACACACAAACACCTCGACGGCCACATACACCCGAGACGCTTCAGAGAGTGTATGTCCATATGCTTTTTATTGGGCTTTGTTTTGCATTTTAAGAATAAAGTCCAAATGTTGAGAATAAATTAAACTACTATTTTATACTGAAACTTTAATCTCGCCATTTCAACTTTATTCTCGAATCTAAAATAATTAAATAATTTTATTTTCTTATGCCCTAACCATACGTCAAATTGCCAGTGTGCACAAATGAAATAAAAAGTGGATTGTATGCTCCATTGGTCCATAGTGGAATTAATACAAATGTTGCATGTTTAGAATTGAATTGGCTCCAAACCTTCACATACCTACAGTATTATTTAGATCATGCAGTAGAGTGATAATCTTTAAAGTCAGTCAAATACTATATTACACCATTCGTATTTATCACAATGAGTCTTGGATTGAATAAGAGGGATAAAAGATAAAGCAATGGCTATAAAAATGTCTCTAATGGAATAGTGAAACCTTATCTAGTTTCAATGTGTCGACACTTCCATGTTTCCGCTTTGGATTTGATATGGATTTGGATATGGCAGTGCTTGTATTATGTGAATGTTGAGCCCTGATGGCAGTATTGCCCGTCTGTATAAATGTGTGCCCATGCCTTTATTTGTATTAGACACCTCAACATGAGCCAGGTGCTCCAGCTCGGCGGTGTGAACGAGGACATCCCCTACGTCTACCCTCAGCTTCAGCACAAACACTTCACCGGCTGTATCCGCAACCTCATAGTGGACAGCAAGGTAACACCCTTGCACGTGCAACACTGATGCATACATACATACACAGCTGTACATAATCACACGAGCACAACATCAGCATGCGAACTCAAAGTGACGCCTGCACTCTAGCTGATAAATGGATTAATAACAGGTTTCAACATTCACAGTGCCCTTGTGCCATGTAAGAGATGTTTTTTACGCTTTTAACTGTAAGCTTTCAAATATGACACACGTGCCTTCCAAAGGGTGAAATGGAATATAAACCTTTCCACTCCTGCCCAATCCGACTCCAAGTCAAGACTTTCAAGTAACCTTCCACTGCTCTGTTGGAGTAAAAAAGTCAAGTCTTCTATGCTCAACCGTGACGATCCGAGCCCAACCCAACAAAACCCAAAGCATTTCTGCATGAACACAGGCCTCAGGTATGATAGCCTTCTGGGAACCCGCTGTCTTCTAAAGCTGAAAATTGTGCTTATTTTCTGCTATAATTTTTAGCTTTGACATCAAATAAACCTATGACTAAAGCTGCTTTCACACCTGACCTGTGTGGTCCTGTTAGAATGAACTGAGTCTGCCCAGTTAGTTCAGTTCATTTGGGCTGGTGTAGGGGCCGACAACCCGCGGCTCAGGAGCCACATGCGGCTCTTTAACCTCTCTGTAGTGGCTCCCTGTAGCTTTGACAAAAACAAAACATGGAACTAAATATGAATGTTTATGTATGTGTTGTTGCACAGTGGACGATCCTTCAAAGGGAACTCCTCTTATCTAAGAATGCGTCACATTCTACTGCGTCTACGGGCGCAGCGCCTTCCCCTGCAGGGGGCTCCTCTTGAGTTGCAGACCCCCGCCTAACCCGGTATGCTAACCATGGATAAAACCAAAAGAAGAAAAGTCTCGGAGGAAAATAGAGTTTAATTCTGCGTGGACATTTGTGAGGCTGTTGTGAATGATTTAAAAGCCAAAGAAATGATCACCACCACCATGTGGATGAAAACACACGAACAGACATAATTAAATACAAACTGGCCGATTGTTTTATGTTTACTCGTTTTAAGATATTAGGCTGCAGCTATACGTTTTCTTTATTTTAAGTGGGATACTGTTTTTATTCATTTCATTTTTAGATTTTATTTATTGTTTTGTGTACCGGTACTTTTATATTATATTCATTTGATTTGATTTAACACATATGGACAGCACTGAAATAGACTGCATAGTTCTGTTAATGTCTTTCAAAGTCTGTCTAAACATGCCACTGTATGTTTTCCTCCTCTTCACAAGAGTTTGCTGTTTTGCTTTGTTAAAACAGATAAAAATAGCAATAAGATCTCAACAGTTTCTTTTATTGTCATTCTGTAATTTCATAAATGCAACAAATATAGTATAACTATATATAAAGCTATAAGCTGTGTTATCTAATATGTTTTGTGGCTCCAGACAAATCTTATTTGGTGGAAGAGACAAAACGGCTCTTTAGATAGTGAAGGTTGCCGAGCCCTGGGCTGGTGTGAAAGCTGTCAATCAATCCCTTGTGCAGAGCAGCCAACTTGGTTTGTTTGTTATTTTATAATGTAAAAGTCATATCACATATATACGTATCTACATTTCTGACATTTTATGATACAATTGCATTTGGAAAATATAATGGCAAATCTGGATCAAAATCAGTCTGTCAGCTGTTGGATGAAATATTTCAATTTATTTTCTATTTCAAGGTAGCTTTTATTTTTGTACTGTGTTATTTTTCTTCCTCTTTTGTGGTCTCCCACTCATGTTGTAGGGACTTATCTTCGGAGCAATGGGAGTTTGTTTACGGGGCAACGGACTGTCAGACAAATTGGCTTTTGGTCCAATGGGACATTTTTCAGATTAGACTTGGGACCAATAAGCAGTCCCCATATGTTGCATGTGAGGCGTTTCAGGGCAAAGATCTATTTACACACATTTCCGATGTGGGTCACTTCAAACATGAATGCGAACAGATCCAGATCCTAAAGATCAGGGATCTGGGGGGCAACACATCTGAATTGAGCCCTGTAATGTGAACGTAGCCATAGAGACAGACAGTCGTTCACGCTCACAGTCACACCTATGTGCAATTCACAAATTAAAAGAAACCTGCAGGTCTTTACTGTCTTGTAATGTGGGAGGAAAACTGAGCACCCAGAGAAAACCCACACAGGCACTGGGGAAACATGCACAGAGTCCACACAGAAGGGCCCTAAACGACCAGAACTGTCTGCTGTAGCTATTCACCTTTAAAGCTCTATGAAGATGTGTAATCTCAAGAGTGGGGATATAAAAGGATGTATGTTTCTCTTGATGCAAAGCTAAATACTTGTAGTTGGTGTGGTGTACCTTATCTGCAAACGTAGCAGGAGGCTGCATGAACGCTATGTACTAATGAGAGAAATTTGCATGATGCGTGTGGGCGGACATGAGGATAATAAATCTCCAAAGAGCAGGCAATAGTAGGCGTATTGATGATTAATAATGTTGATGGACGTCTTCCTGCATTGTATGACTTTTTATTTTGTTCTCTTTTTCATTTGGTGTTGTTCTTATCATCTCTCATCTTTACTTTTCAGATTATAATTTTGCATACACTTTGTGATCAGTGAATGTATTTGAGAGACTGAAGGATTAATTGTATATGTGTAATTATCTTTTCAAAGCCTCTTTGATCAGCTGCAGAATGCCTCGTCACTAAGCTGAACAACAGGCTGTTTTTCTGAGTTCAAGTGGACTTTGTAGAGACACGTGGTCCTCACAGGACAGAGACAAACATATGATGACATATGAGCTTATAGAATATGATGCATTGTTTTAAATTAAAATACCCAAAAGAAGTACAAATCAGTACAGCCTTACACATCTACAGCAGTAAAATGCAACCTGATCAATAATGCAGCAGTAATATTAATCCAAAAACATCATGTTTAATAGCTAAACACTGACCATGGGAATATTTTACTGCACAATGAATACTTTTACTTGTCATACTTGAAGAACATACTGCTAATAATACTTTCACTAAGTAACATTTTGACTTGTATAAAGTGAGTATTTTCAGTTTGGTATTAGTACTTTTACTGAAGTAAAGGATCTGAATACTTCTTCCATCACTGTGTATGTGTCTGTTTCCATCTACATAATCACGTCTCCATGTTTGTCTGTGATTGTACTTCTATATGTCTCTTTGTATATATGATATTATTATATTACTTAATCCTGTCGTCAGCTGTCTGGCTGTGTCTACTGTGAATGCGTCTCTATGTGTCGGTGTCTGCATTTTCAACATTAGCACGTTTCTGTTTTAGAGGCAGCATGTCAGGACCATGTCGCCTACAATAAACCTGTTGAAGTGTGAAGCGTGGCTGTATGGAAACAGTGTGGTATGTGTGGATGAAGAACAAAAGCAAACTAGCCTGAGATAAAGGCAGGGGTGAACCTAAGGCTGTCCAGGAAAAGAGACAGGAAGAGATTTTTTGATTTGTATAATTGTGTTTCTATTCTGGAGTTGGGTCTCTCCCCTCTGGCTGTCATTCACCATCGTCTTTTTTTTAACTCTCTCCATCCTCTTCCTGTCATTATTCTGCTTGTCTCTCTCCCTTCAGCTCTCAGTCTAACATTGCTGCTTTAACTTTTTCAGTTGTTTTAACAAAACTGTCACTCCACTTTTAATTATGGAGGTTTGCAGTTACAGGGGTTGGGCTGTTGGCATTTACAATGCTAGCAGCTTTGAATTGAAGTTGGATTTGTAATGTTTCATGGCAAAAAGTCTGACTCGTAACAGACGTAGAAGATTCTATTACAATGTAGAAAATGTCAAAAAGTCATTCTGCCGGGATAAATGTTACCGACGAATCCTGGTCTAGATGTTACATTAGGTTTATTTGGCAGACACCAGAGCTGCACGATAAGAGGAAAATATGCAAATAACGTTGTTGAAAATTGCGATAACGAGATTACTTGCAAAAGATAAACGTAAAATGTACTCAGTTCTGCTTTCTGCAGCTCTCAATATAACACTAAAATACAAAGAATAGCTTGTAAAAACAAGTTTCATTAAATTATTTCCCACTTTTATTGAATATTAAACTGAACACGAAGCACCAATGTACATAAAACAGAACGATAGTTACTCTTAAAACTAACTTCAAAAGTCCCGAAGTGCTGTATCACTCTTTCACGATGTGTTAATTGTGTAGGTTAATATTACGCTTAAGACTACAATTTAACGGAAAACCCTGAATACTGCAAAAGATTGGAGAAACACACTGATTTTTATATGATTTGATTTCTTCTAGAGGTTAACCACCACTAACATGATGTCGCTATATCAATCAGAACAGGAGGGATGGGAATGTATAAGACTTCATTGACATCAATGCCATTTTTACTTCTGCTTATCCGTCACATTCTTCATCGATTCCCTAATTGATTTGTGACCATTTTTCTGTGTGGAAAAATAAGTAGGTTTTATCATCTGAGTCTGAACACAGTGTAGGAACAGAGTAGACCAACAGTTTGTCTGTCATCAGCAAAAATAGATAACATTAGAGAATATGGGGGGTGGTGATGGTCTAGGTCAGGGGCCGGCAACCTGTGGCTCAGGAGCCACATGCGGCTCTTTAACCTCTCTGTAGTGGCTCCCTGTAGCTTTGACAAAACAAACATGGAACATGTATGTGTTGTTGCACAGTGGACGATCCTTCAAAGGGAACTCCTCTTATCTTGGAGTTCCAGGTGATATTGTGACGCTGAAATAAAATATATTTTCAAACATTTTGTTCACTAAAGAATGCGTCACATTCTACTGCGTCTAACCCTTCCAAATACAACACCAGATGGTTGTGAGTTCAATACCAGGGCTGCCATCATTGTGCCCCTGAGTTGCTCCAGGAGGACTGTCCCTGTAGTTAGTTCACTGTAAGTCGTCTGCTAAATGACCTGTAAGGTAAGATTTGTACCGTTTCTTCCTCTCCACCATGACACCACCGCAAACACATGAGACTGTTTTGTCAGAAAAACATGCCGGCACAAAGCCAGGTCAGGTCCATTAAAAAAGTTTGGTGTTGAATAACTTGACCTGCATAGAGCCCTGAACCCAACCCCATCTAATGCTTTTGGGATGAACTGGACTGCCTGCGAGCCAGGCTTCATCAGCCAGCAACTGTGTCCAACCTCACTGAGGCTCATTTGGGAGCAAAATCTTGTGGAAAGCTTCCCAGAGGAGTGACGGCTGTTATGGTTTTGGAATGAGAAGTTCATCAATCACACATGGGTGTAAAGTACTGAAGCGTTGTCTGGTGCCTTATGGTGGTCCAGTACCTCACTAAAACACTATTCTGTATGTTGGGTTTTCACATAATTTGTCTTTCAACTGTATTTCCAAAATACACATGAAATCTCTTGACATTCAATTTGTGTGCTCTTTCAGTGGCATAAAACTGTGTTCTGTGTGTCGCTCTCCATCATATCACTCCACTTACTGCACAGCATTCACAGCTGTAGATGTTGTATTTTAGGGTAAAATGTGTGTTTCAGTTCCTGTGAGCTGAGACATTTTTATACCCAACCCCTGGAATTAATCTTGACAAATAGGACAGCATGCATCTTCTCTATGTGGGGGTGTGACGCTCTTCTCAGCTAAAGCAAACATTTGTAATTTAAGTAGAAGCAGGTGTATTTTTGCATTCAACTCGCATACCAGTCAAAGTGTTTTGCTCAGACACACAGATACACACCAAGGTGACACAGATGGGCAGTCAAATCAATTGCAGACACCCCGATGTGTCGTTCACACATTGATTGCTGATGTCTGCGTTTCAGTTTTTGGCAGTCAATGTGATTGGTCCAAACCAAACAGTGGAGCTGTAGCTTTGAAAGGTCAGCCACCAGTAAGATGCCTCTTTGCTGGAGGTCAGAGCCAATCAGCAACACCCTGGCAGCATGACTCATTGTCAGATTTTACGATACTCCTACGTCCTTGCCACAGCACCAACAGAACTCATAATGTTTGGTTCGGCAGAGAGGAGATTGAGGAGATGTCTTTTATGGTGAGGTTTTGTGAGGGACACACATGTAGGCGTTCAAGGTTCCCCCATCCTTTCAGCTTTCTTTGCAGTCGGCCACACTGTCTGTCCATTAGAAGTTTCGTCCATTGTTTGGTTTCATCACTGTGGGAAGAGAGAGAGAGAGTGGGATGCGAGTAAAACAGTAGAGAAAGCCACAGTGTACCCTGAGCTCATGTCCTTCCTTCCTGATTTGTTTCATTGTCACTCTGTTTCACCCCAATCCCTTGTCTCTGCTGTCACTTTGCTTTTTTGTCTCCTTCCTGTCTTTTTCTACAAACTGTTTATTGGCAACTTTCCCTACTTCTCGTCTCAACTTTACTTTTTCTTTACTTTTTAATGCTGTTCTCTTGCATCTTTCCCTCTTCTTTACCCTGTCTGTTCGTCTTCATCCCTTCCCATATCCCCATCTGTCCTTCTGAACCCTCCATCTCCTCTCCTCTATCTCCTCCATACAGCTGTACGATCTGGGCTCCCCGGCTGACTCGCACTCCAGCTCTCCAGGCTGCCTGACCACCGACAGCAGCTGTGTCAACATGGGCTATCCTTCCTGTGGCCACCAGGGTCGCTGTCACGGCGAGTGGGGCTCCTTCAGCTGCCAGTGTGTGCCGGGATACGCTGGACACCAGTGTGAAGAGGGTAGGCCAAACTTATTGGAAATACATCAAATGTGTGGTAGATTGTACCAACAACAACAAAACAAAATCATCCATCTGTCCCAGAAAGATCATTTGCTCTCTGGCTGAACGCTTGCAGCAGAGACTATGTCGAGGATGTAAAACTAAAGCAGATATTTTAGTAGCTTAGCACTGATGTGTCATACTTGCAAAATGAGCTTGTAGTAGCGCTGAACGATGTAGGTTAGCTATCAGCTACAATTAAGTACAGTAGATGGTTTCCTAATAAAACCCTGGCTATATACGTTATAATGATGCCATTACTTTTTACACGCCATATAATGATCACACTTACAGTTAGCACAGTGTCACAGATGCACATGCCCTTTCTAGCTTCAGCCACTGTATGTACACCCACAAAATGATAATTCGTATATCAATTACTCAAGTCTTGTTACTTTAAATTGTTGAGGAAAACGTTTTTCCTTGACGCCTCCGCGGTGAACGAAGAATAAGGAAAAAGGGGAGGGTGAAATGAGATTCATTCACAAGCTTAAATGCTGTGTTCTCTCACAGCCTCTGGGATGCGGAGCAAGTAAACCAAGTGTTTTGTTCATTTGCTTGTTTAAGTGAGTGTGAAGTGTCAATGCTGTATTCAATCTAGCTGACACGAATGTATTGTGAATGTCCCCATAAACAGAAACATTAAGCGTGGGAACCTCCCGTTTTGTAAACGTGTAACCTACAATTGTTAAAACAGTTGGATGGACTACAGACATGGTCGTGTTTGTGGGTTTGTTTGTCTGCAGGATTATGTAAAAAACTTGTTATTATTGTACACTTATGGAAACGCCTTCTAGTTAGACATTTTATCACCCACTGCTGTGCAATGCCTGACTAACATTGATGGTATACTACAACCATCTGCTTCACGGCAACCTGTATGCGAGTGGGATGTACTTTACACTATTATATATAGAATATTATATACAAATCAGGTATATATCGGTCAAGCACAAGCCTTTCTCTTTAGAGGATTCTTTGTTACTGCGGTGTAATTCTTGTCATACTCAAGCAGCATGCAGGCCCTTTACAGCATCCATGCTAAGGATACTTAGGTCTGAGGTAAGCAGCTCCTTATGAGCTTCTCTGTGTTGGCCTTATGGCTGTGGATGCGTTTGCCTGACTGCAGCAGTTGGAAGAGACTGGTGTTGTACTGAGATGGGATCTTTAATGACTCCTGCACCGCCCCTCGTACACATCCTCCAGATTGAGCAGAACACCTCCAGAGATGCTTTCTGATGACTGTAGCACTCTCTGCCAGGCTTTACAGGCTTGTTTGGTTCTCATCTTGTACTGCACGGTGATGCTCCCTGACGGGACTCTCTTTCAAATGGATGAATGAAGGAATGTGAATGAATCACTCTCCATGTCACATCTTTGAAAAAGCAACAATCTGTGGAGTCAATGACCAACTATGGGCCACATGGATAATTTTGGCAACATGCAAACTGTGATTTATCTGGTTTACATTCAGGACGCCATCAAAACACAGCCGGACTGCAACCTGGCAAGCCAGAGCAAAGGAGAAGAGAAAAAGACTCCCTTTATGGGCTGTCTCCATAGCTTAGGGGTTAGGATGCTGTGCATGTATCGTAACGTCCCCTGTTGGAGTGCAGCGTGGGAACCTTTGTTGCATCTCTCCACTGTTTGTAATAAAGGCATTAAAACATACTTAGAAGAAGAGCCCTTTTATGTCTGTTACCTACCCATAGTGACTGAAGATGTCTTAGCTGAAGGGCATTTACTCCTGATATCTAATTGGATATATTGATGTGTGACAAAAAACGGAAACGTGCTTGTTCTGTAGTGATATTTACATCCTGAAATATACACACAAGTTACGTTCCACCTCACTTAATTCACACACACACATACGGACGCTTGATGAGGACCCCTTTGCATCCTTTTCTAACGCACTGGGTAACCCTACGCCTCAAACTATGTAGCTCCTCTCTGGTCGCAGCAAACACGTTGTTAACGTTGTGAATTCAAACAAAGAACATGTGGTTAGGTTTAGTAAAAGATTGTGGTTTTGGTTAAAATACGTTTGTATGTTACATAACATAACTTGAAAAACTCCATGTTGAGTTTTGAAAGTGTTCTCCTTCTGTGTTAGTATAAGAGTACCGGCGTCTGTATTTGACGCCCTGTGAAGAAGACATGGCTGAAAACACCCCAGTGTGGTAAACATGTAAAGTCTTGGTGGTGAGTGTGTGTCGTTTCAGGTCGCTGTTTGAAAGTATGCCAGACATCGCAACCCCGCACAGTGGTTTTTAATATTATGAGGAAGATTTCTGCTTTGAACAGTTATGACATTTTTATCTTTAGTTGTGACAAACACAAGGTAAACAGCAGAAATATGCTTTCACATTGGAAGTCATACTGCAGCGATACTCCAATTCAACAATTTCCTACAGTCTATATTTAACATTATGTTACCATCTGAAGCCCACTTCTGGCTCTTCAATGGTATATGATACTCATTGGATCTGTTGCCATTTCTGCTTTCAATTCCTCACAGTTGCAAGGTAATATCGGTAAGAAAGAGTGTCTACAACAAATCTAAGAAGCAGTTAGAAAACAGCTCAGAAAGAAAATACTCATGTTTTCCTTATGTCGCTGTTGCTTCAAAAAGTCAACAAGGGATTTAACAAATACCCATTTCTGCAGGTATATCTCATCAGTCTTCTGTACTGAACAACCTATCTATTTAAGAAAGGTAAGACTATTAGAGTAAAATTGATAGTGTTCATATGTTTTACATCTATAAATCCCATACAAACAGCTCAAGGCCATAGGGCCTTGATAAACGCTGCAGTAAAACACCAGATGGAGTTCAGAGAGGACATGGCTGCTCAGCTGCATATTGTACTGTATGCCTCGGAAAAACGATCTGACATTACCTTCAAGCAGGATTTCATGAGCCACTCAACTTAGTCAAAGATGCATGGAAGACAAAGAGGGAGAGGTGTGGAAGCGATAGACGGACGGAAATTTAACTTGCATATGGAAGAATGGCTTTTGAAAGCATGTTAGGTGTGCTTGGTTTAGTCTGCCTGGCATGCACAAAATCCACTTGGGAACATGGGCCCAAGGAAGAAGATTAACCTGAGTTAAACCACACATACATATTCTATCTTGTGTGTTTTGTATATTCTGACCTGCCACCAGCTCTGCATAGGGAGGAAGTTTAGAGACTTGTGAAGTCGAAGTTAAGTGAGGTCACTTCCCTCTGGAGTGAAACATCTTCTAATTGGAAAAAATGGTTGGTCTATGTGTTGCATTTAAAAATGTAATTGTGTTTATTCCCAATAACAGCAGTATCTGACTGACATGACTGTGTGTGTGTGTGTGTGTGTGTGTGTGTGTGTGTGTGTGTGTGTGTGTGTGTGTGTGTGTGTGTGTGTGTGTGTACCAACACCAGAGGTCCCAGAGTATTCCTTTGATGGGCACAGTCACGCGCATTACCAGCTGGCGTCACCGCTTCCGGCCCGAAGGACATGGGTTCAGGTCCTGGTCCGAACCCGCAAACACAGCAGCACCATCCTCAATCTGATCTCCAAGGAGCAGAGCGAATACCTACGACTAGAGGTAAGACTGTGTGTGTGTGTGTGTGTGTGTGTGTGTGTGTGGGTGGACTGTGATGGAAGATTGTTTGAAAGCTTGTGTGTTCATAGAAGAATGTGTTTTTGCAAGATTTTGAATAAAGTGGGTATGTCTCCCCTTCTTTCCATCCTGCAAAGTAACAGTAGTTATTTTCTTCAATCATAAACTGCACTTACAATACGCAGTGTTTCTTTATCTGTCATGTAAAGCATCGAGCAGCCAGGTTGGAAAAAGGTTGGAAACGGGGGAAAAAGCAACTGAACACAATAACACCTGCACAGGCTGCAGATATTTCACCCACATTATTGTTATTATTTGTATTATAATTATTATTGTGTCATTTCTCAGATGCTCTCATCCAGAGCGACTTACAGTGACATAACTACAGGGACAGTCTCCCTGGAGTTCCTTGCTCAGGGGCACAATGGCAGTCCCTGGTGTTGAACTCACAACCATCTGGTGTTGTATTAGGAAGTCTAAACACTGGACCACCACTGACGTATTTGTATCTCTTTATAATGCACTTGGTGTGTGTACCAATAACCATTTTAAAGGAATAGTGCCTGAGAAGGATACTGTGTAGTCATGTGTTCCTCTTTTTTGAGCCCACATGCCGTTGGTTAGCATTTTCAGTTGTCCGTCCCTCTTCAAATCTTGAGATTCTTTTACGTTATTTGGAGCCAGAGTCTGCACAGGAGTGATCGGGGGGCTGGAGCCGGGGTATCGAGGTCCAGACCATGCACCCTGCCCGAACCGATCCCAAGCAGAGCACGGCCACAGTGTGTTAGCGTGAACCACCGAGCTCATGCGTAGCGTCACAGTAGGTGTTTGGCTAGAAAGACACAAAACTAGCCATACTTTTAGAAATACATGTTCTATTACACAGACTTGTGACAGTTATGAAAAAGTAAAAGTTACATCTCCTCTCTGGCTCCGCAACTACTTCCCTTAGAGCAGCTGTCAATCATGATGTCACACCCTCTTTGTATATCAAATAACAGAAGATAAATGATCACTTGAACATACATTAGCTTAATAAGCACTACCTAAAATGAATGGGAATGGGAACAATTTATTTGATGAGTACTTTGACTTTTTAGTTTGGCCCATGTCACGTCTACTAACATGGAGGGGGTGGGATTTATGACCTATACTGTAGTCAGCCACTAGGGGGCGACCGAGATGCGATGGCTTTACTTTAGGGATCTGTCATGTCGTGCGTCTTTAGTCTATGCTTCAAGTCAACAAGCAAGCTATGCTAACTAGCTTCCACTACTTATAATTGATGTTATTTCAACACCTGTCATTGGCAGCTTCACACTTTGTGTTGTGTTCGTCCCACATTGAATTGAATTTATTTTTTATTTCATAGAGACGATGTAATTTAACATACTTCCAATATAAATCACATAATACACATTCTACAATACAGAAATACACATACATAAACACTAATCACCTTGGTCATTTACGGTAACTTAGTCAGAAATGGGTACAGCTCTGGTTTGCTTTGATGTCAGCTGGTTATGTGTTCCAGAGTTGACAGCCCTTTATGGAGAAAGCTGATCTACGATGTGGTATTATACAGACGCCCTTCACCATGCTCCTAGTAACTCTGTTACCGTCTTGTTTTCAGATATATCTGGAAAGAGGCTCTGGGGTTAGATTGTTTATACATTTGAAAACGAATTTGAGAAAACAAAAATGTAATCTCAAAGCTAAGCAGATTGCATCTTTTTATTACCACCAGACAGACTTTTCTCTGCCTGATTGTATAAGAATGCGATATATTTGATTGGTGATGCTTGAGCACGCTCTCTCTCTCTCTCTCTCTCTCTCTCTCTCTCTCTCTCTCTCTCTAACTCTCTAACTCTCTCTCTATCTCTCTCTCTCCCTCCCTCTTTCTCTCTCTATCTCTAGTTCTATCTCTCTCCCTCTATCTCTCTCTCTTTCTCTCTCTCTCTCTTTCTCTCTCTCTTTCGTTCACTCTCACTCTGTCACTCTCTCTATCTCACTCCCTCTCTCTCTCTCTCTCTATCTCTAGTTCTATCTCTATCTCTCTCTCTTTCTCTCTCTCTCTTTCCCTCTCTCTCACTCTGTCACTCTCTCTATCTCACTCCCTCTCTCTCTCTTTCCCTCTCTCTCTCTCTCCCTCTCTAACTCGCTCACTCTCTCTCTCTCACTCTCTCTCTCTCTCTCTCTCTCTCTCTCTCTCTCTTGTGTAGTTTTGGCAAATAACCAGACTTTCAATAACTCACAGCAATGAGTAACTTCTTTCTTCAAACACTTAATTGTTCAGATTAGTTGGTGTCCACCTGACCCGTCTGTGTAGTAATGTCCACCAGCTCGCCCAGAGCGCCTCTTTTGTCAGCTCTGCTATTTCTACATGTCAGGTCTCTTTATGTATGAGCTGCTTGCATTTTTGAAGCATACTTGTGAATGTACATGAATGCCTATGTTTATATGAGGGATAATGCTCTACGAGGTGTCCATCAGGAGATAATGGAGGACTACAAGGCCAGAACCTCCGCTCAGTCAATTAATTCCTTATTATAGACACCTCACAGGGCATTATCCTGCTTATACCATGGTCACTTGCCAAAGAAAAAAATGAAAACCATTTATTAATAATTATATGTGTATTTCCATCAAAATCTAATTTGCATTCCAGTCATCAAAGTCATACTCTCCAAATAGATTAAAATAAATGTTGTAGTCACTCATTGTTGCAATTATATGTAATTATATGTTAGCGTGTTGCATAAATTGTAAAAGGAGGCTTCGACTGCATCCCTGTTGCTATGGTTACTCATTATAGATACTGATACGTAGCCTGCCATGAATTAAGAACGGTGAACAGTTTCACTGGAACTACTTAGTGCAGGGGTCGGGAACCTTTTTGGCTGGGAGAGCCATAAAAGCCGAATATTGTTTTATGTATTTCCTTGAGAGCCATATATTTAATACATTTGAATGGAACTTTATACATGCATTTTTTAAGTATAACACGTCTCCGAGTACTAATAGCGGTATCAGTGTTTCATTGAACAGGTGCTCTTTTATTAAATAAACTAAACGCTTACGTTATTTATCTCATTTATGAGCACGTTTCAGTGTTTACTGCACGGGTGTCAAACTCAAGGCAATTATATCCGTTCCATCTCCACACTCATGTTATCACTTTTGGAAACAGCCAATTGGTGTATTTCTTAAATCATGTCATTTGTGTATTATTATTATCCTTTATCCTACATTTGACATACAACAATCTCCAACAATGTACCATAAATGTACTCCAACTGGTGTCAGGCTTTAATACATTGCTTTGTCTGAATTAATATCAACAGAAACAGTGGTTCTGTTATGGTATGTTATCAGTGCAGAGGATTTAGATTGAGGTTGAAAGCACACTGCCTGTTCTGAATACATTAACTTTATTATTTGGTTATTTGTCTTGAAGGTTTCATTTCTCCCACTTTTATTTTCCTCTGATTGCTCTGCCCACACTAGAACTGCTCTTTCATATTTGTTCATTTGCCAGCCTCTCTCTCATTTCCATCCTTTCCACCTCTGACTCATACAACACCTTCCCAGTATCCCAGTATTTCTCCTCCCTCCACACTGCAAGCACAGGTATTGACTAAACATCACTGTGTGAAATGATGATTATTCATACCAAAGCTGCTGTTCCAGTGCAGCCTCTCCTCTGATCCCCGTCTGTCATCCATCTATTTCTCCTTCCTCTCCACCCATTCCTACATGTCCTCTTAAATGTCAGAACAGCCACATGGGGAGTGGGTTCACATCAGTTATCCACCATAAAAAGTGTATTTATTCTCTGGTGCAGACAGCATGAAAATGTGTGTAATTGTATGAAATAGACCCCCCTCAGTGAAACATTGGAAACCCTGCAATGTTATTTGACAGAAATATAACCATATTGCCGTCTGGGATTATGTGTTTCTCTGTAATAGTTTTGCTTGCTTTTAATCAGAGGAAGGAATTAGTATGCGTTACTCTTGGCTGGTTGCAAACTCACCATGTGAGGAGCTCTTTGTTTCTGCTGTTTGTGTGTGACTTGACTTCCAACAATATGGTTAGTTAAACATATTACATTTTTTTTGTTCTAAGCTACTTTCCCCCTCCCTTGTTTTACTGATTACAGCATTGTGTACACTCCTTATGTGGATGAAATCTTCTCGCAAGAATGGATATATTGGAAAGACTCTCCTAAATGAGGGTGTTGTGTTGTTCTTTAATCCTACAAGTGGTTAGTTAGTCGCAAAGTTTGCTTTGATTCGTTGTTTATTTTGGGGACAGTGCAAGTTAATCAAAATCAATGTGCTGAGGATTAGCTCAATAAAGAACATGTACACTCAACGTTGTTGAGTATTAAAGCATGCAAGTTCATTGTAAAACTTTATGGGACGGTATATGTAACAAAATAATAAGGTCAAACGTCCACTTACTAGCTTTCAGAGCTTTCAATCACATTTCACGGTCTTCATCAGTGAACGAAGCTGGCTCAGTTTATGTTTGGAACTTTAGAGTTGAAATATAGTTAAAAGCAAATGGATAAAAAGTCCATTTATAACGGCTTCTAGCAGACAACCACAACGCTGACGCATGCTCAGCAGGGGACAAAACGCCATTAGAGGCGACCAAATGAAACTCACCATTGCGTTGATATAAATGACATTTGCTCTAGGTTTGAAAATTGTTGGAAGAATTTGATATCATTTAAACTCAACCATATATAACATAGGTCTAGTCATTGTAATGCAGAAATGTTGCAAATTCTAACTTTAAGTATGTTTTGAAGCATGTTCTAAAACAGCTCAAATGTTTTATACGTCAAAGCTTTTGTCCTACATTCCAGCTTGGACCATAAAGGTTAAAGCTACGCGTTACAAATGAAAGGAAAAAGTCCTGAATTTAAGTGGAGAAACATAACAAATGCAGATTCTTTGCATACAAGGGCTCACTGAACTGATGACTAATACAAATTATTCAATTTAACATATGCTACGACAAGTGAGACCATCATCAACACATCAAATGTGGGAAAACAAATCTCAGATTGTGCTGCAACAGATTTTAACGACATCAATGGCAACGTTTGTTCACACTTTGTGGTGTCTAGTATCATTCTGAAGTCGCAGCCTAACTCTCAGTCCAGACATGTTACATTTGTTAAAACTATCATCATTATATATAGTTTCTACTCTATAAATAAACTCACATTGTTCCTACCCACTACCTTTAAGAATGTATTCAGACTGTGCAGAGTCTGGTGCAACAGTTCAGACACCCTACAGCAGATTATCAACAAATCATTGGCACCCTACTTCCAACAATAAAATCCCTATACCAAAATGAAATGTATAAAGAGAATAATTTCAGATCCCACTCATCCAGCTCGCCTCCTGTACCAGCCGTTACCCTCTGAGGCGCTCTAGATCCCTGCAGTCTCCCTCTGTAGAACTGACCCTATCTGCGCTATCTGTTTTGTAAGAGCTGCATCCTGTGCCTAGCGCCCCCAAGGAGATTGTGATTGGTTTAAAGACGTGCAAACAAGCCACAGCATGTTTCCCCTATACCAGAATGATAATGTGTGAAGCCAGACCTTGCTCTTGCGCTGACACCAGCGCAGCTTCGTGGTCGTGGACAAATTGAATTGAAATGAAATGACAACATACTATATCTTGCATTTGTTATTTTCTATGTCATCATTGAAGCATTATACATTAATTTGACATATTTTAGCTCATGCTATGTTAAGTGAAAAATCTTTGGTGATCATTAATTCATTTCAGCGCTGTGCCACCGCAGGAGAAGGGTCTGGCTGAATCCATCATAATTCCGCACTAGGGGGGAAAACGCTTTAGATTGTCAACCAGTTCTTTTTCCCACCTAGTCACATGTGTACGCTTGGTCAGGGTAAAATAAGTAACGTAACATAACTCCACGTTGCGTTTTGGTTTCACACGGGACACTGACAAAAGGTCTCGAAGGTGAAAGTCCTGTGTTGACCCTTTCCATCCAAAACGTCTGTATGTTTGACACCCTGGGAATGAGACCGTGCTGCCGTTGTTTGTATATCTTTAAACCAATCACAAACATCTTGGGTGGCACTAAGACTTTGATACAGCGACAGTGCCATTGCAGAATAGTGCCAGGAGGGACTTGTTTTGGTGGGGGCATTTGCCCCTGGGGAGGCGAGCAGTGGCACTAAAATTGGTATATACCCGCAAAAGGAAATCGTCGGTAGAGATGAAGCCTTTATCGGTTGTGCCAAGTTAACTCCAACTGACGATGGCTGTGTCAGAAAACGGATCAACATCGGACCAAACGGTTACATGTGGATAGCAGAAGGGGAGAAGAAGAGTGTCTGAAATAGACAGCCAATGGCAGGCTTCTATGCACAGTCTACATCCTGTGAGTCAGACTACAGGAGCACCAAATGCTGGTGTCCCCTTTCATTTCATTTACTGTCACGCTCGCCATGGTGCCCATTTCAAGCTGCTATTCCAGCCATTAAAGTGTATATTTCAACCTCCCACTATGTGCTCCCTGACAGATGTGGACATCAAGAGCAGGGCTAACAATTAGGTGAGTGACATAGAACAATCAGTACCTATTTTCATCATTCAACCACCGTCCTGGCGTTCTCTCAGCTTTGAAGGCCAAGGTTGAAAACTGGTCTTGAAATAAATAATGTTTTTTCATACCCATGACTTTCTATTTCAGCCTAATTTAGCTTCTCAATTAAGCAGCACTTCCAGTTTCTTGTGCTTTATTTCTGCATCGGCACTTATTTCCTAAATTCTACGCTGCATTTAATCTCAGGATAGATGACAGCTGTCTGTCTTCCTCTCTTAATTTTCCAGTTACCTTTGAGGTGACAAAATAACACTGGCCTTAGGTTGGACACAATTAAATTTTGTGAGTTAGTTTTGGAAAGTAATTTAAATCGAACACATGTTTAAAACAAAAACAAATGTTAAGTATTAAAGAAACATCAAAACATAAACCACAACACAAATTAATTATTTGATTTAGCGTTCATAAGCTCCAATATGAACTCAGTTTGGACCATGGTCCCATCACCTCGGCTGTGATGTTAACTAGAATTCCTAAACTGAAAAATGACACGTCTGGCGTCATTTTCTGAGATGAAGATTACAATGTACTTCACAATTATGATATTTTAATTATACACAAACAAGATTAAATAAGGCTAAAGTTTAGTGGCACATGCAGAGAAGAAAGCGTCGTAGGAGAAATGTCTGCACTCATGTTGTATCTTGAGAATGGTTGATACCTTCTGTAAAGGCAGCATCGCATGCTGTGCAGCCCTCGTTCTTCTTCAGCGTCATTATCTCACTGTGAGACTGAACAATATTTTTGGCAGCCACGTTCTGTGATTAATCACCAGCCAACTAATATGTAAACACCACAATGAAAAGCATTAAGCACAAACAACGGTAACAACAAATTATGTTATGAGCAAGACAATTATAGTTTTCACACTTGATACAAGGGAACATTTCTCACCTCTTCAGAGAACACAACCACATTTGTGGTTATTGGCAGGCGGGAAGCCCGTGAGGGATCACTCCATTGTCACTGCTCCAGCAACTTTAAGTGGTTGGTTGTGATGCTTTTATCTGAATGTATGTCTGTGTTGAGAAGTTCTGCTGACTTTGCTCAGGTAGCTGCTGTAGTTACATTGTAGGCGACGCCATAGTGAAACTATAGGTTATAGGTATATTATGCAACTGTGATTGGTTAGCTTTTTCAAGCGGCAACCACCAGGTCTGAAAAGAGAAGCCAATGAGGAGCGATTGTCTTCTCACTCAGTAAACATGTCCCTAATGAGTTTATTGTCTCAGTCACTAGTTTCAACTCGTGAGGGTACGCTTTAGGGCGGGGCTACTAGGGGATTGACAGGTCACTACCACAGTGTTGTCCGGCCGGGGTGTTGTTTTCGTCTTAGAACTTGAACCTTTTTACAGTTTTGTTCAGTTCATGAAAGTTAATTGTAACAGTTTGGATGAGTAGAAAAGTCTTGTTCAGTGTTGGGTTGTACTTCACCTCCACCCTCTGGTGTCACTTCTGGTTCCAAAATAAACAAGATGACAACGGACAAAATCCCAAACTCTAGTCTTCAAAAATGTACTGGACAAACCAGTATGTGACGTCACCGTGACCACGTCCATCTCTTATATACAGTCTGTGGTTTTCTCCTACGAGTTTCTGATGTTGATGGGAAGAACAACATATGGGAGTTGCCTAAACACTAGTTTCCTTCTTTTAAGTAAAACACATTAACACCGAAATATGAGTGGACACTTTATGAGGTACACCGACCTTACATAAAATGATGTCCACTTTTTGTTTGAATTGTCTGAAATGTGTAAATTCAATCATTTGTATTTTTGAGGAAATAGTTAAAGGTGGTATTGTTCTGGACTACATGAAACTCAGATGAGTTTCTAATGTTGTGTCCTTTCCACACACACATGCACAAGGTGCTCGGATTACTAGAAGTGCTAGAGTCACTTTGCTAGTTTACTTCTTCATTATGTTTACAAGGCAGATGACTGGGGAATGGCAAACAGATATTTTAAAGAATTGCATACGAGACAGAACTAGCCAGTGCACAGCCGGTGAACAACTGTAAAGTTGTTTACAGGCATGCATACTGTTCTCAACATATGGATAAGTTGCCTGTAATAAAGGAAATAAATGATTTACTTGGGTTTGAATTGGTCTTATTTAAAGAACATTGTCTCAATTGTCCCTGTATTAGGCACCAAATCACGGAGGCATTTTCAGGAAACTAGGAAGTTATTCATAAATGACAGGAAACTTTTCTTTAACAAACACATGGTAATGCTTCCAATGGACAAAAAAGATGGAGCTCCAGGTGTTTA
Organism: Cottoperca gobio; assembly: GCF_900634415.1. NCBI lineage: Eukaryota > Metazoa > Chordata > Actinopteri > Perciformes > Bovichtidae > Cottoperca > Cottoperca gobio. Next base: position 3,580,909 of record NC_041357.1, read on the forward strand.
TACAGAGTATTTAACATACATTACACTCATCTGCCTTTAGGCTAGTGACAATTCAAAACGATGCCATTTGCCCAGCAGCGTATAGTATCTTTGTTTATGAGCCAATCAATATCTAGTCTTTAAAGCAAGAGACTGCCGGCCAGATCTCTAGAGGTGGGGAAAGTAACACTTTATGAATGTGATTATATGTATTGCCAGTAATGAGCAGAGGTCTGATTCATTTCCCAAGTATAATTTAAGGTGAAAGATAAATGCATAGCCCTGTCATATATGCACATAATATGTATTTGCACATCATTATGTAATCATGAGAAGAGGGTAGATTTACACATCATCTGCACAGCGCTGCAGCATCGAGAGCAGTCTGTCACAGGACGCATCTGGGGGAGCAAAGCTGTCCCTGCAGTGGGAGTGTTTACGCAGAAATGGAGGCACACACCTTCCTGCACACCTAGTGTATGATGCTCCTGCAAAGACACACACACACACACACACACACACACACCCTTGAACATATTCGCTCACACACCATCCAGGGAGCGAAGTGGCAGCCAAATTGCTCCGCTTCGTTCAGCTTTAATTGGGGGTAAAATCAGGTGGCTGTAAGTGTCGCTGGTTAAAAAGCACTGCCCCAGCGGATTCTAAATATAATTAATACTTCATCACAGAGCCTTGAAATGAGCCAAGGTTCTCCAACTAAACAACCTTGGAGCCGCCCAGCACTTTACATAGCTGCATTAAAGGCTCAGAATGAAAGATAAGGTGGAGGTGAGATGTTGCAGAGTAATGGAAGACAAAGTTCTCCCCCAATAAACTTGCTTTGTCTTGGAGAGTGTTAATGGTGGCCACCCACTTCTCCTTTCTCCTCACATCTCTCGGTCTCTCTCTCTTCCCTTCTCATCTTAGTCCTCTGTTTACGTGGCAGAGAAAGATGGAGGGGAGAAAATTATGCTCAGTGGGACACTTGGAGGAAACAGTTTGAAATTGAAATGAGGACGACCCATCCACCACCCAATCCCTCTTAAAATGGACTGTTTCTCTCTCTCTCTCTCTCTCTCACACACACACACACACACACACACACACACACACACACACATACACACACACACACACACACACAAATACACAAATAGGGTAACATGCTCCTGGATTTGTTTTAAACAAATATAGACGTGATCATCACATGCCAAAATGGAACCATTCTCATCTCAAGATGAGGGTGGAGAGAAACAGCATGTTGTGTAAACATGTGTACTTTTCCTCTCTGTCCCCACTTCCCTTCCTCACACGACACGGTGTGTGTGTGCGTGTGTGTGTCCTTACGGCACTGACAGCAGGGCATTTTTGTGCACAAGTCAACAATTTGCAAGTTAAAATGTCAGCTTTACCAGAGCTATGCCTCATTTAAAATGTATGTTAGTCCAATGGCAACAGCACAAATGACAACTAGCTTTTCCCCAAGTACTTTGTGATTATATTATGATAAAACATGTTGCCACTGCTTAGTGGACAAAACTGTGAGGGTGGAGATGGTGGGGGCACTTAAACCTTTATTATGTTGATTTTGTGTTTTCACAATGATATGTGTTCTATAAGAAGGAGCTTTTACATGAGATCACACCGTCATTGAATAGTAGAAATGTCCGTTTCTTTCTCCCCTAATCTCCAGGGAGTTGATCTGGCTTTCTGGCCAAATTAGCCTATTGATCCACTCTTTTACCAACCAAGTAAAATCTTTTCTTCCTGCTGATCCCCATCAGCTTTGAAACCCGAGACTTGGACTTGAGTTAGTTCTACATGTTTCCCCCTTTACCCTTAGTGGTATCTTGTCACGTAGATAGTTTTGATTTGATTTGAGGTTTTGAGATTTGTCCCCGAGACTTCCACTGCTCTCCCAAAAACAAGGACAAGGAATTTAATTGGTGCCACTCAAAGCATCCCAAATACATTGGGCACATCTTTCTGTAAATGTTGTAATTTTGTAAAACATTGAAGATTATTAGTGATGCTCTTGATCTGTATATTGTACGATTTATGATGTTTGGTCTTCATGCTCTCTGCCCAATTATGCTACAGTAGTTTATGGCAGGGCACATATATAGTTCAGGACTTGCCAAGCTTTCTGACCCACTTTGTCATAGTGTAGCTGTGTCACTGTAATAGGTCATGCAATTGTATTTAACCTTTAATATAACCAGATAAAAAAACTATTGAGATAAAATCTCTTTTCCTATGGTGATCCGGCCAAGGGCGTCAACAGCAGAGGTCAAATATACGCAGATAGTGTACAACACATCCAGAGAAAAAGGCATCAAGACATGAATAATTTGTGACAAAAACCTCTGCCAACAGTCGTGTGAAACTGGCCAGAGAGATGAGGGAACCATCTCTCTTTCCTGCCAAAGTTGGCTCGGTGTACAGGTCTAATTCTGTGCCTGCCAAGCCTGCATTCACTATGGAAATATAACTACGACTTTATAGTTTTCTACTTTGATTATTATTTAATGAAGATGAGTGTTGATAAGTTGTGGGCTGTTACTCACTTCAGACAGGTAGCCACATGGCTCTGTAAGACGTTTATTTTATTCTAAGCCCAAGTTAAGTAATTGTTTACTTATCTTATCTAGATGGAAGACACAACATGCTCACATGAACTCTGTAAACAACAAGGTCTGTTGCCTTGTTGCGACTGCAACACAAAGGAAATTAGAGTAATTAAACTGACTGTTATGAAAGGGCTAAAGATACCAGATGGTATGGGTAAAGTTGTCTCTGTACTTTATAGATGTGTGTACATGATTGATAGTAACAAATGGTTAAATGTGAAAGACTTGCTCCTTTGAAAAATGTGCTTAACACATAGTAGCATGTATGGGAGAAGCGAGAAGGAACGCTTCCCAATGTAGCTGCCTCAATGCTCGGTAACTAATTAAGTGTTCAGGGAATTCTATTCTCAAAGAATAAAACATGATACATTGATGAGAGACTTGTTGCCGTCAGAGTGTTAGTGTTTACTAGTGTTTCATGGTAATGTCAAGCCCTAACATTATGAGTGCATTCCAATGAGACTCATTAAGCTAATGATGTTCAAGATGAATCATTTAATTCAATTACACATTTGTTCAAACAATAAAACTATCCCAAAATGTTTAAATCCAGACCTGACATCTGCAGTCAAAGTTGAGCTAAACATGTAAAGCTCATACTAAATGTCCTCTTTTCCCATTGAAGATCTTCCAGGGCCTCCTCTGCGTTTTCTACAACCTCGGGGACGGGGACTACAACCTAACCCTACCCACCTATCGCCTCGACAACGGTGAATGGCACGAGGTCTTCCTGGATCGCCATGACAATGAGATGATGCTGAGACTGGACGGTGGTGGAGGGCAGCGGGAGATCACAGGGTCGCAAGGCCGAAGCAGAGAAATCATCATTGACCCAACTGTGGTTATACTGGGAAACACCTTTCCTTCTGGAATCAACAAGAGCTTCCAGGGTAGGTGACAGTAGCATAAACAACTCAAATCTGTGTTTATCAGTAAGGTTTAAGGGTTTTCCACTCAATATCCTGTTGGTTAACCTTTGACTAAATGTTTTGATCTGCAAGCGTTTTTGTTGGTGGTCAGTTTTACTCTGCGCATCACAAAAGTCCTTCGGGACATCAGGTGTTAAGAACAGCAAAGATAAAGAAAACGTTTTTTGTAAATGTGGATGCACTGTGGGCTGGATCCCAAGCTTTTTGCAGCACTTCACTGTGTGAGCGTAGTTCAATAATTTGCATTCATACTTGGTAGCTGTCAAGTACGTCTGCATGAGAGCAGCTGGAGCTGCCAGAGGCTGAAAGAACTTGTTAAATGGACAACATCCCATGGCACAAAATAATGCCATAATGACATTTCTAGCAAAAACCTCCTTAATCTTTACTTTCAGGGTCCCGAGTCTGATTTACCATATGTGTACAGCTGCCTGACTATTGTACTCTGTTTCCTACTGCTCTCCCTTCTGGTTTCTGTGTGTTGTCACTTTCCGGCGGTGGCTCAGGAGGTAGAGCAATCGTCCACTAATCAGAACGTCGGTGGTTTGAACCCTAAAGTGTCCTTGGGCAAGGTACTGAACCCCAAGTCTCATCGGTGTGTGTGTGAATGTTTATCTCTCCTGATGGTCACTCTTAATATTGTAAAGCGCTTTGGGTGCTCGCTAAGAGAAGCGCTATATAAATGCAGTCCATTTACTATCTAAGAGCCCATCTACATGAGTAACAACTGATAAATATGAGCAGATATTTAGATGAATGGCCCTATACTTCATTTTACAGCCACTAAAGTAACGACTGTTCTTCTTGAATCAGCCTTACTGATAACTGAACTGAACTAATAGCCAAATATTTAAACATCCTTAATTTTCTCACTTCTGTTAAATTGCTGCTGTAACCTGTTTACTGTTCTCTACCGAGGATATTCATTGATAGCATTGATTGAAAACTGACGGGTGGATTCACAAAGAATGGATTGTGGTCGCTGATACCACCATGATTTGCACATCACTTGCAACCGCTATCTGCCCCGTCTCAAGGTCCGATTCACAAAAGATATTTCCCGGATGATACTACAGCGCGAACATATGACCTTAAAGAGCTGCAGCGGAGTGCAATTTGCCATTTTTTGTGTCTATTTGCAATTATACATGTGGCAAAGTATCAATGTTGCCTCTGAGCCAAGAACACAGTACGCAGAACAATGGCAAGTCCTGACCGACGAGGTGCAGAGGCCTTACTCAAAACTTCAAAAGGGGAAATGTAAACGTGACAGAGAGAGAAACTGTATTTGGTAAATGGCAAATTGACAGCATATATATTGCGCTTTTCTAATCTTTTCGACCACTCAAAGCGCTTTTTAGAGCAAAAGTCAGCCACCTATTCACACACATTCATACAGAGGCAGAAGCTAGCATGCAAGGTGCCACCTGCTCACCAGGAGAGATAAACACTCACTCTTCATGAGCAATTTGGCGTTCAGAATCTTGCCCAAGGACACTGCAAGGGCTGGGGAGGGAACCACTGACCCACCGAATGGTGAACGACCTCTTTAGATTTACGATTTAATACCACAGTCTGTCAGTATAAATGTGCTTCAGTTACCACTAACTCTCTGAAGATGCTAATAATAATTTCACTAACTGCGTGTGGCTATTAGCGCTGATATTTGTGAATTGGGCTGTTTTTTTGCAATGCTCATTGGCATAGAACCTCATTTAAAATATGTGCAAATAGCACAGAAGCATCGAGATGCTATTAGCTTGGCAGCGCAGGTATGGTACATTTTACCTTTTGTGTGTGCTTTGAGAATTACACAGGTTTCTTTTTTTCTTATTTGTGCAAGTTTAGCAGCTGCAAACGCCACATACTTCTTGTGTCAATGTGCGCTGAGTGTTCCAACAGTGCATAAAAAGAGAGAGAAAGGGGAAAAATCTCACCTTCTACAAGCACAGTCAAAGGAAAAGAAGTTGACTAAGCTTGCCAATGGGTATTTTAGATAAACAGATGTAAACAGCAGAACTGAAAAAGGCTGATATCTAGTTCAACTTGCAGATAAGATATTCAAACACCCATCTGAAAGCCAGCTGACAGCCAGCTGACATGATGTAACCTGTATAATCTACAGGTAAGCCAAGATGTAAACCATAATTGTTCAAGACACATGATACATTTTGGACACGTACATCTACGCAGCCACTGGTTCTTACTTGGTAGTTTGACTTAGCTTGGCTTCCAGCTGCTCAGCAAAATGTTATCCTAAATACTAGAAATAAAAACCTTGAGTTTTCCTTTAAGGTACACAGACATGGCAGAGGAGTTCAGCACTGTTTTCTCTTCATAGATAGATACAATTTTAAAAGGGTGTCACATAAAAAGAGAAGTACACCCAAATTGCTAGATCATTTAAAAATGATTTCTAATGGCTCGGATGGGCGGTGCAAAGCTTTCCAATAATCCTCTTGTTTGTTTTCCTTCTGACGCTTTTGAAAAGGACCTTTTTGTTATGATTTGTAGAGAACAGCACCGTCAGATTTATTTTTCCAAAGGAGGACAATCATTATTTTGTTCATCATTCAAAAGAGTGTTCCTTTAAAATCAAATGGATAAATGACTGAATTGTTAAGAGTTGAAGATTTTCAGTAGAGAATGGGAGTGGCAGCAGTATAAATCTTCCAGAATGTCCCTTTTAGTGGAGAAATAACAATCATACTATAGTAAAATGGAAACATTTCACTGAAGGTTCTTTGCTATACACCATCCAAATACAATGTATATCACCTGTGTGTGTGTGTGTGTGTGTGTTGGAGAACGACACAATGTGTTGCGTTTGATGTGTGATAAGATAAAGAGAAAAGGGTGGTGTGTCGTTCAGGGCATTGGAGACAGTTTAACAAAAACTCCTCATGAAAAGTGCTACCGGGGGAAAAAAGCCCTTTTATCTGTTCATACGCACTCTTTTCAAGGGACAATTGTAACAATGCATGTGTAAACAAATGATTGATGTGACAGATCCATGGCCAATTCAACCAAATGCATCTTAATTGTTAGCTGGGATGATGCTGCTTGGTGTATGGAGGGGCTAGTGAGTATGTATCTCTTGTGTGTGCGTGTGTGTGTACAATAAATATAAAAGTTAGTGGCATGACTCTTGGTTAAGGTTTGGTTCGGTTCAGGCACAACTTGGCTTAAAATAAGTATCTTGTCAAAGTTCAGGAAATATTGCAATATGGGTCAAATAAGTACAGTGGTCATGCTAAAACACATTGACTTTAACACGGGAGACTGCCGTTAGTTTCCCTGACAGTCTCATAAGTTGACCAATCGATCTACTGTACCTCAACCTCCTCCCTACTCGCTGCAATGACGAGTGGCCCTGGTGCCTGTCGTTCTCGAGAGAACAGTCCCTGTTTTAGTGATTCGAGTGGCATCAGCAAATTCTTGTCTAATAGATTGGTCCTTCTGAGAAGTACATTTTCAATTTGTTGCCAACCCTAGTCAGAGAGAGAAGATGGACATGGGGGTGTACATATGAACCCAAATGTTGGCAGATACAGTCAAAAGATTCAGACAGAAAAAGAGTTCCTGATACACACACTATATGATAATAGAGAGAGAAAGAGGTCACAACTATGAAGATATGCAGACATAAAGTGAGAGAGAGAGCTCCCTTGAGTTAGACAGCTGTGCCTTAGGCAGTAAAAGACAATGCATGTGATTATTAAATAGACTTTAAAAGCCTTTCCCTTCAAAAGAGGAATACTTGATAGATGGTGTGTAATTGCATTTACTTTTGTGAACTTCTTCCGATAGAGGGGGAATTAAATGTTAACTATAAACACCAACTAAGTAATTAAGCAATGAGAACATAAACACCTGAACTGTGTCCTCAGGAGTTGCTCAGCTGCTCCATGGTAACACTTTAGCAACACTCGCGACACTAAGTTTAGACAAAATGGTTTGTTTACCTTAACCAGGACAAAGGTATCAATTAAAACATCTCCATCCAGCTGGTAGTAATATGTCAATGATAAAGACACTCTCCACTAATTACTGTTGACGCTGTGCTGAGTGTGTTGCCTCATTGTGGGGATTAACAGAGTCAGAGCCAAGACACATGAGAGCAGTGCTGTACATATTCTACATTCACATAGTAACCCATTGACTGAACTATAGCAAGTCAAAGCTGAACCAGGCAGTCAGTCTATGTATGAATTGTAAAGGATTCTCACAATGGGTAGCTTGGATAAATAAAATCGTTGACTTTTGTTTTCTCGTTCTAATACGTTTGGCTAACCTGGAGGTTTGTCTGATTGTAAGACCGATTGTTGTATTTAGCAATGTCACCATGTTCCCAGATCTCAGTAATAACTTTGTTGATTAGTAAGGGTCATTATAATAAGATATAGAAACGATAGCCAGCCCTATGAAAATAGGATCCAAATTGAAATGAACCGGAAGTCTCCTTTAACTTTAAGTAGGATCCAGACCCATATTGTTTTGTTCCAAGTGGAAGCGTCATGGCCCCTATTTGCAAATGTTTCTATTAACTTTGTTAGCCATCTGCCAAACCGCCTTTCATATGTTTACTCTCCTTCGGTATGTTTAAACAGCACAGCTATCAGTGCACCATGGACACCATTGTGCAATATCCAACATGTATGCAAATATTTGCCTTCAGAGATTTCCTCAAATAAGTATGAATGGCATTTACGATGCTGCAATAAACACCTTACCCAAAGAAAGCTAAGAAAGAGAACAAACCCGGGTGGATTTATGCTTGTTAGAACTGGAAACACTAATCTATCAACATGTGGTGGATTTGCTTACCAGGTAACGGTAATCTCATTTATTGTTGTGTCTGTGTAGTTTGAATTTGACAATTGTGTGTTTCTTGTTCTACTGAACTCTTTTCCATTTTTCTCCCGGCAGGCTGCATGAGGGACATACGCCTCAATGGTCACTACATGTCACTGGACAGCCAGCCGCGAGACGGGGTTTCCCAGATCAGCATACAAGGCCTCTCCCTTGGTTGCTCGTCTGACTCCTGCAAAAGGAACCAATGTAGCCCCCCCTTCACCTGTGTTGACTTGTGGAGAGTGCACGAATGCAGGTACATACACAAGCCCACACATTCACACTGAGATGTTACACACTCATAGACACAAAGGCACAAAGACATGTGTTTAAGCCAACTCACTCTTCCTCTTTTCAGCTTTTGACCTTGGCGCTATTTTTGTTTATAGCCACACACTGTAAATGTGCTTTGAACCAACCTGGCCCTGATCTACTTTAGAACATGGGGAGATTTTATTCGTTTTAAAAACAGTGAAATGTCAAATACTGGCACAAGAACTGTTTGATCACGTGTGCATAACCCTGGGTTAACACGTCAATCGTCGCTTAAGCTGCAGCCTGACTGTTTACACCAGAAGCGTTAAGACACAACTGACAAATAGGCTTTGTGAAATAAGTACGTCATTTAAAAATCACAACCACAAACAGCAGTGACAAGAGGCTATCTCTAATAAATATAGGATGGATTTTGAAATTTGATCGTGGGGGGGACTCTGGGAATTGAAACTCCAGGAGAACCCTGTAGACCCATTGTAAACCCTGCACAAGGAAGCTGTGGACGTTACATAGTCTGAATTAACTTGTGTATATTGATCCTCATTGCTCAGTTTATTGTTTAAAAACCACAGGCTGACATGCACAACAATGTGAGGTGAATGCCAGACAATCTTCAAGTCCCAAACCAGCTGAAGGTCATCTCACATTATGTTTTCTTTTGAAATTGATATCTGTTCTTTGAAAACAAATGAACAAGTAAACTCATTTAGCCTCTTAGTCAGTGGCAGCGTGTCATGTGAACTCAGATCAGCACTGTGCCGCTGCCCCACTGCCTGCCTGACAGAGCAGAAATACTTCAAAGGCAGCCCTACAGTGCTTCATATGACATCACACATTCATTGTAACTGGCCTCTGCACACATCTTTGGGTGAAACAGTCTGCTGGATTTTGGCATCAGAATTGTCAAAATAAACTCCAAATGCACTAAACAATTTGTGTGTATCACTTAAAACTATTAAAGAAATTCTGGACTTGGATGTACACCAAGCTGTGTGTGAAGTGAAGCCAATGAGGAAGTGCCTTAAACCTGCATTCTCTCTTGAAGCCAGCAGGGAGAAACTCCACTCGTTGCAAAAGGAAGTCTGATTATATGAGAAAATGACCCCACTTCTCACTTACCTGTGTAAGCATCTTCCTAATGAGTGTATACTCTCAATAGCTTGTTTCAAGGCTTCTTCAATACATCATGATTTTCATTTAGTAAATTGTGGGCCCACTTAGTTTAAGTTGACGATAAAGCAGACTAAGCTTTGGGGCGGGGCTACCTTGTGAGTGACATATCGCTACCATGGCTTTTTCTTGTTTGGGTCTTTCTGTGTTTTCTTCTTAGAATTTTAACATTTTCACAGTTTGTTTTCTGTTTATGAAAATCAATTGTAGCATAAAAATGTCTTATTAAGTATTTGGTTATACTTAGCTCCACCCTCTCGTTTTCTGGTTGCAAAAAGACAATACGGCGATGGCCAAAATGGCAGATGCTAGGCTTCAAAAATGATAGTCCACAAACAAATGGTTGACGTCACAGTGACTACGTCCACTTCTTATATACAGTATATGATGTACAGCAGTGAGGCGTAGTTGTTACAGGATGATGCAGTTTGTACTTCTTGAGGGAGGATGGTACAGCCCCGGCAAGTAGTCACAATGACTTTTCTCTGTGTGTTTGAGAGGATCACGATTGGCCAACGGGGGGGCTCACTGGCTGACACGAGACTACACTGCAGCAAAAGTCGATTTTTTATTTCTGCCGGAGCTCTCTGCCACGACGCAATCCACTGCATTATGACTGGGGTTTGGCGGTTATTGGAAGTCTGAACATGGCCTCGGGGAGACTTTTAAAACTGAAATCCCCACAAGAGCCAGTGAGTTCAGCAACAGAAACGTCTCCCTTTAAAAGGCAATGAATAAGGCAGTGAGCCCCATCTGCTCAGTCACTAAGCTAAATGCCTAAAATTTTGGAGGTGAAAATAAATTATTTCCACAGCACTCTGACCCTGATGGGATTCACACTTTTGCTTGATCAACATTTCGCATACACTACTGTGTGACTTTCTGTGCGAGGGGTTATTTGTTTGTCAGCGGGAAATGGGAAACGTTGTGCGATGAAAATCCGCAGCAAACTAACAACCCTTTCCCGCGGCACAGACCGAATCAAACACACAGTGCTCTTAGCCACATGCACTGATCTCAGCAATGTGTTCCTGCCATTGGAAACATCAGCCTTCATTCGGTCTGTGCAGCCTAGCCTTTAATCTTGCCTTTACCTTATTTTCCACTCCTCTGATCCACTCACCCACATCATCCATCCACCAACCTATGTTTGTTTTCTTTTACAATGCCTCTCATTCACACGCTTTGCCCCAAACATTTCGTGGTTTCCATGGCTCTTATCTTGCTCACTCCTGCTCAGTTTTTTAAGCCATGTACCCTAACCGCACTCATAAACACACACAAATACACACTCTCAGTCTCCCCCTCCATCCTCACCCTGCTAGCTGGTTTGCCTTGTTCTCTTTCCCCCACTTGACCTGGACCTTGGAAGCTGATTAGAGAGTAGTGAGTGTTGGCAGCGAGTCCTCCAAGCCTCGGTGTTTGATACCTGATTACTCAGGCGGGTCACAGTCAAATAGTCGAAAAATAGCATACTGTAGTGTGAATAATTCTTCTCCCCTTGGCTCAAATAAACTCAAACACTGATTTGTTATTGTTACTTTTTATTTGTATTTTTAAAAGGATCTGTCAAGCTGTTCATTCCTCCACATTACTTTCAAGGCCAAGAAGCAAATTGTTGGATAACTACATTATTCTTTGGGATTACAAGTTACGTTTGGTTTGACCCCTCCAACCTGTAGGAACCAAGATGCTGTATCAGAATATAGGGTAACGGTACTGGTCACTGTGACACGGGAGAGCTACCCACTCCTTTGTTGGGGTGTTGGGCCGTTCACACAGGCCGGCTGACTCATGATCTTTAGCCAGAGTTTTGGCGTCTGGTCTATTTTCTCTTCACGCTGCAAGCGAATCTGGCAAGAAAACACACAGATAATCTACTTTAAAGAATATATTATATAAATGAACTGATTCTGATAAATGATCAAATATGCATCCCATCCATCTCTCCCTGCTGTTCTCCTGGAGGTGCAATTCCCCCGATCCCCCTCCACAATCAAATTTCAAAATCCATCCACTATATTTATTAGAAATAGGCTATTGTCACTGCTGTTTGTGATTGTGTTTATTTAATTATTTAGGCTACTTATGCCGCATAACATTTGTTATGTCTAGAGTGAGCGCGATGAGCAGACACACACAGACACACACACACACAGACACACACAAGCAGGCAGACAGCCAGAAAGAGATAGAGTTAGCTACTGCTCGCGAGACAGTTGAGAAAGTGCGGAGCTCAGTGTGCGGCTGACATTAGTCACCAGCAGCAGCGTTATGTTTGCTCACCTCATCTGCTTGTCCTTATCCTCAAGCACAAATCTAACCGGTACATTGCATGTACAAGTATATTTTCTAAAGAAAACAGGGTAGCCTAATTCTAGAATGAGTGATATTTGATTACATTTTTATTTATAATATCCTATAATATCAGGGCTACTTAGCTCGATACAGCAGGAACAACTGCTGCTAATGTACATGTTCTCTTCATGAATTATGAAGTGGTGACTGATGCTGACTTTGTGCCTGAGACATGCAGCTTTAGTCTCAATCTTTCATGATATCGTGTATGTAGCCATCAAGTGCACATTTAAGACCCTTTTACTGGTTATTTTAAAATGTAAATGTTGGTTTTAAAAGGAGTGAGCTGTAGACATCAGGGAATGAGTTGTTTTCAGTTTGGGTTTGTTACTTAGCTAAAGCTAGCTAACTGTAGCTATACACTTTAACTTTAGAGTTTATCAAATATTTTCAGCCCCAGTTGTCATTTTAGCTGACACAGTCCTTGCCTTGAAGGGAGAAGCCTGTGTGTAGTTCTGTGGGAAATTCAAGATCCATTGTTTGAAAAATTACAAAGCTCGGCATGCATAGCAACAGTAACTAAGGGGGGCACGGCTTAGTGCTGAATATTACTTTACAAAAGCACCGTTTTCAGAGCAAAACTTTGTTATTATAGTTAATTGGAGGGACCCTAGCTGATCTGCAGCATAATCAGCATCTCTTTTGCATATTCTCAGGTGTAACAGAACACACAAATTGTATGACAGCTGGAGATTGAGCTAGATGTATCTTTAAACTAATCTGATCTGAAGTACTCCCACAACACCACACCTGTCGCTAATGACTGTCAGTGAGCATGCATGCTTATCTGGGTTATGATAAAACACGCAGAGCGCTGATTCCAGTCATGGCTAATGACAAGCAATGATAAGAGACAGCAGAGAAAAGAGAAGCACTGTGTTCGAGATAACTGACAGGCATTCAACACCTACACAGACTCCAACCAGGCATAATGAATACTGAGCGCTGAGCATTTGTCATGACATAGTTAATTATCTTTCAAAATGTTGTGTTTCAAACAGCTAGGTCAGTTTTTTCTCTCGTGCTATCGAGATAGCTGGACATTTAAAACTGTCGCTACCCTGGTGTTGTCCATGCTTTCGTATTAGAACTTTAAAAACTTTTCAGCTCAGGAGAGTTAATTGTAACAGTTTGGTTGCTGGAAAATGTCAGCGTTCGGTTGTACGTAGCTCCACCCTATCGTCCAAATGCTAGTTAGTCCTGATTCTAAAAAACCAAGATGGCGACGGCCAAAAGCCCAAACTCAAGGCTTCAAACCAAGTGGGGACGTCACAGTGACTACGTCCACTTCTATGGGTATAATAATTCTCCCTATACATTCTGACAGCACTACAAAATGGCCTATATAGTAAGTAGTGAGTGATTTGATGATCTGTAGCCTTCTTTTGAGGTAAGACACATCTAGCAAAGCCATATTACACATGACTTGCTCTGAAAGAGGGCATAGAGATGGGATGTCGTCAACCCAAACCCCCGAAATGTTGCCAGTGAATATAAAACGCTAGAGTTATGTGACCATAATTCATAGGAAACAGAGGTTGGCAGATGATACAGTAAATTAACCCTTTAGTATCTCATCTGGATTCATTTATGGTAGAACAGTTATGAGATAAAATATTGTGCAATTTCGAATGTAATATTGCTGTTTCATAGTCAAATTGAGTCAATATTTATAAGCATGAACAAATCTCCAGAGACCAGAGGCAAGAATCATCTCTGATGTCATCAGAATGTGCAGCCTTGAGCTGGCTCCATAGACACTGAAAGGGATCCTGAATTAATGGGCTCATAAAATGTTTGTTTGAGCTGTTACACCCAAATGAGCTTTTAATTATAGTGGCGCTTTCTGAAGTGAGGCAGAAAATGTGCCCCTGTCTGCATAAAATCATCCTTGTTACTGCCAGTGCCGCAGTCAGCATTTTCCATCTCCACGGTTCAATCTCCATTGATGTATCTGTGGAGTCGCTGATTCATGGACAGTATTCCCTTTTTCTTTTGTGGGGGGAATAGTAATAAATATTTAATAAGAACTTTTTTGTAATCCTGTATAATCATCTTTTATCTTCTAATACTGTAACTGTTCAATATGATTTTTTATTTACTTGTTTTGATTTGCTGAATCCAATCAAATCTGGTGTAACGCACACACAGGTGATCTTAATCTACATGTTGACATTCAAATGTAAATGTATTTACGATTATAAAGTAGAACAATTAGTTTGTTAAACATATGAATTCCTCTCAAATGATATTGACTTTATATCATTTTTAAACAACCTTTGGATACTTTCACGTAATGATTGATTTAAAAAAAAAATGTAGTCTTTAGTTTAATAAACGGTGAGTTTGTTGGTTCATTGTTTACATTCATTTGTTTTCCTCTTTCCCTCCTCACCCTGTTGTCCCTGTCCAACCCTTCTTTGCAGATGTCCTCCTGGCCACATGATCCGTGTGAACGGGACCAGAAAGTCCTGTGTCTATACCCTCTGTGCTACACGGCCTTGTCACCGGGGGACCTGCGTGGCCCAATCACCCTCCAAATTCACCTGCCACTGCCCCGAGGGTTACAGAGGACGCCACTGTGAGACAACACTCGCCATCTATCGGGAGGACGTGGGCCTGAGCTTCAGCTCCCTCTTTGCCATCTGTATCTGCTTCATGGCCTTACTAGGTAGCTATTGCACTGCATGTTACATATACAGTAATGAAGAGATAGTTAGTATAGTCATATACATCTTATTGTAGTTTGGCCCACTCACCAATAAGGTTGGAAACAGCAGCAGTGACTGTGTGACAGCACAAGGAAGCAATTTAGATACTTAAAAACCCTTAGTGCCCGGTGGCTGCTCAATTTACATCAAATCGATGTCCGTTACAAATAAATGTCAATTAATCCGCTTAGAAATTGTAAAAAGAAGACACTCCTAGAGATCACAGAACTTGCTTGAGAAACACCATAGTAACAAAGTAATCCAGTGACAGTTGTCTGTACAGTCATGGGTACAACGCAAACAGAAACGGCTAATAGCTAATTCGCCATTTTTGGACTGGTGCAAAAAATAGTTGTAGCCCACAGCTAACTAAGATTGGCGTATTATACTTCCTGTTTACCTCCCCCAAAGCATTATAGGAATTGTAGTTCCAAAACTCAGTGCAAGATTATCACTACAAAATGTCAGAAATCCCTTAATTTCACCTTTTTAAAAAAGGATGGGGGGTGAGTTGTAAGGGACACACAGTTATCTCAGTTTGGTCTGAGAAAGGGGCCCACAATGTAAGACTTTGTCAACCCTTGAATTAGGGCTAAGAAGCAACTTTTGAATCCCTATTCAACAAAAGGGGTTCATGAATAACAGTATATGAAACAACAAGTTTGCCAGGCACAGAAAAGACTGACTTTCATTTGCATTCCCTTTGATAATGAACTGTATTATACAGCTTAAAGCCAGTGATGAACTGACAATAGTTTTCACTATAGTCAGGCTTTCTACACAGGAATCGTGGGTTAGGACTATAGCTACTAAACTTCTGCGGTGGTACGCATTTCCTCTGGCCTGTGGGTGGATGGACTGCAACACACTGATGTCTGGTTGTCTAATGTTAAAATCCACATTTGTTCTGTCTGCCTCTCTGTTCTGCTTGTTGAATATGCATATGCATATGCCTTTACCTTTAGCTCTGTGTTCCTATTCCTAAAGGATCCTCTGCTGAGAAAGCGCCTCAGGCGCAGTCGTACACGGAGAATGAGATGTCAGTACGATGACATGTTCCCCTTGTTTAATTGAGGGAAATAAAAGAGAACAGTAAAGAGCAGTATGAGACAGAGCGCCACACATGAGAAGAAAATAGATCAGAGGAGTACAGAATAAAACAGGACATGGCCCTAATACCAGAGGAAAACAAGAGGGAGTTGAAAATATTACAAAGCGGAGGCAGCGCACAACACCGTGAGAGAAGGGAAAGCAGGAAATATGTAGTGCTGAGAAGAATGTTTCAATGTCACGCTGCTGCTGGCCATGTCTGCTTGTCTCATTGGTGATTCAGAGGGCACCTCCTTCCCACCCTGAGACCAGCCAGACACAGTTCAAATGATCATTTCTCCTTCTCTTCTTCTCACCTTCATTCCACAACGTCTCTCTCCAGACTCGGCTTTGTGCTCATATTAAATGTGACATCCGACCTTGATCCTGCTGTGTTCCGTTTTCAGCATTAATTACTTGATTTGTAGGCGTATAGGGTGCTGTTTACCCAAACCTGCAGGAATAGAGATCAATGCTCCAGGGGCTTTGGTAGTAATTTCAATCGGTGGAACATTGCGCGCTCGATCGGTCAAACGTTCCTCACTCTGAAATTTAAGTAGCAGCATGGGAATATTGCTTGTACGGACTCCAAATGTTTGAATAGCAAGAACAAAAGGAGGGCAGCAACTCTCTCGTTGCAGTGCTGAAGATAGATTAGACGTTATGATGGGTGAAGATTAAAGACAAAATCCACTGCAGAATTCATATTAGATCATTCTCTTTGATCTTATTGTCCAGTCTTGTACGGTCAACTTTGAAAAGTGACAATATATACAGAAGGGTTCTATGAAGCAACATTTTGAAATGAACGCATCATAGCATGTGACTGAAGAGAGTCTAAATTGATTTAGGTCCAGACTGAAATATCTCAACAACTATTGGATGGATTGCTTTTACATTTTCTATTTCGCATTCATTGTTTCCAGAGGATGAATAATGCAAAGTTTAGTGACCCCCTGACTTTCCTCTAGCCACCATGAGGGTGACAGTTGTGGTATTGAATGAAAGTTCTCATCATCTATTGGATTATGGATCCCCATAAAAGTTGATACATCATTTTAAATATTTTCATTGATCCCTTTTCTTTTACCCTGGCGGCATCATCAGGTTAATATTTTAATTGTCCAATCGGTTTAAGACCGAATACCTGCAAAACTAATGACATTACCAAAGTGACATGTTGCGTAACATCAGCATGTCAACGTTGTCATTGTGAGCGTGCTGCTGTTAGCATTTAGCTCAAAGCAAAGCAGAGCTGCTTGCATGATGGCTGGAGACTTTGCCTTTTAAATCCATGAGGACACAGATTTGATAAGATTTTCCATATTTAAATACAAATGTAGACATAACATCCAAAATAAATCAACCTGAGGGAACCTTCAGGACTGCTGTTACGGGATGTTTCTTTTTCTGTCTTCAGTCTTTTCTCTTGCTTTTCCAAATATATATTTCTTTAACCATTTTACCCTTTAATAGCAGATAACATTAGATGCAGTGACTTTGCAATTTCTTATTAATGAAGTTGAGTTAATGCCCTGGTCTGACCAGTTTCACCCAAAGAGAAGTCTTGGAGTTGTTCTGTAATTCTAGCATTGATGGAAGTGGGAGGCTGGCAGTGCTGATCCAGTACCAGTCCCCAGGGTACTCCTCTGGTTCAGAACAAAGTTTCTTGTAGAGAAATGTGAGCGTGGCTCTTGCACCAAGTCAAAGTCCAATCGGCTATCTCTTGACAATAATAATGATTAATATCCTCTCCTTCTGAATGTATCGTGTTGCTTGAATATCGATTGGAAGGGAATTCATTTATTTAGTTTTCTTATTTTGGCTCATCCCCGCTTAATGTTCACCTCCTCACCTTCTACTTGTGTTTCTATTGCCATTTCTCTCTCACCATGTTCTGAACTTAATACTTGCCTGTA
Source organism: Cottoperca gobio (assembly GCF_900634415.1). Taxonomy (NCBI): domain Eukaryota; kingdom Metazoa; phylum Chordata; class Actinopteri; order Perciformes; family Bovichtidae; genus Cottoperca; species Cottoperca gobio. Next base: position 3,598,824 of record NC_041357.1, read on the forward strand.
TTGCTGGAACCGTATGGAATCGTTCCTGCCGCTTTCCACAGTACAGATTTGATGCATCTATTTTCTAGCAACACATAGAACTGCTGTGAGTGAATGATACTCGATGAATGAATGAAACTCCTGTTTTACTCTTTTCACTTGGAAAGGAAAGTTCAATTCAGTAAAATAAGTTTAAGTTTATTTTAACTGATCTGTACGAATAACTTAAGACGAAATTAAAGTACAAGATAAATATATTCTTTAACAAGACCTCAATATTTATAGTCTGACTAATAATTAAAAACAATTATAAGAGAACAGTATTGTATTTCAAAATGATGGATGAAGGTAATTAAATAGCATTTGTGAAAACAGGAAATTTTATTGAAATTTAATTGAACAGGACACCGTCAACAATTGTGTTTGTTTATGGGGACAACGCAAGACTTCCTGTGTGTCAGTAGGGTTCATACCTGCGGTGCAGATCTCTTTGAATTTTAAACTTTATTGATTTAGAAGAATCCCGTCAATTTTTCTGTAGAGAGATGAGACTGAACAGTACTGTATGATAAGAGAATTAACTTAATACGTATTTGAGATATACAATCCATCGCAGTGAATGTTTATCTATATATGTACGTATGGTCTGATTTTTGTCACGTAATAGTTGCAAGTAGGGACAGTTTTGAAACACTATCACTTATCTATATACATTAAGAGACATTCAAGACATTCTGTTGCAAATCATTGGGATGTGAAACCCTGAAGACAAAACTTAAACCAACATGGAAACATAGGAAAGCATAGTGAGAATTATGATGAGTCATGTCATTTCTTACATTAAATGGTCTATGATAGAACATGCCATCATGGTACATTCAACAATTAATCACCCTAGCAACAAATGGATAGCGCAGGGGTCGGGAACCTTTTTTGGCATGGAGAGCCATAAAAGCCAAATATTTTTAAATGTATTTCCTTGAGAGCCATATTTTTAATGAAATTGAGTTTTAAGTATATCACGTCTCCGAGTACTAAAAGCGCTATCAGTGTTTCCCCTACCATTGTCTGTAACCCCCCACGGAACCCCGCTTATGTTATTTATCTAATTTATGTGCACGTTTCTGTGTCTACTGCACGGGTGTCAAACTCAAGGCCACAATTATATCCAGCCGCGAGAAAATATCATGTCTATCATAACTGGCCCGCTGGTTTTGGTAATTAAATCAATGCATGGCACAACCACAGGAAAATACATATTTGAGGAAGTATCTAAATGTGTTAGAAATTAAACTGCCCCGGGACTGACAACAGACAGAGCCTGCGATGTGATGAAAAGAGCACCAGGATGCTCTGGAGATGGAACATGTAATAAGCACCGTAACACAGACAGGAAACTTTCTAAGAGTCAATGTAAGTCTTTTCCTGAGGAGATACATTCTGAACATGGCGGTGCGATGGCTCACCACAGATCTCTGGGACGAAAAGTGTGGATGTGAGCTGGCCTGTTTGTGCGACATAACGAAGCATCTCACTGTTAAACCTGCAGCTTCAGGGCCGTGTGATCACGGACATGTATGATGCAGTGAGAGCTTTCCAAGCCGAGCTGCCTGTGAGAGACTCTGATGCAGCAGGAAACTTTGGTCACTACGTGTTTCCAAACACTGACAAACCATCTCCACCGCTGTGTTCCCGACTGCCATGAACTGCTCAGCAATCCGTTTGCAGTTGACGTGGAAACAGCACATGTGAACATCCAAATGGAGCTTGTTTACCTCCAGTGTAACGACACACTCAAAGCAAAGTGTGACTCTGTGAGCGCTGCACAGTTTCCAAGCTTCACCCCCGAAACGATGCCTTAATGTTGGCCCTCTCTGTCATTGAGTTTGACACCCCTGGTCTACTGCTTGCTTTGCGCAGTTTCTCCTCTGCTGTTTCGAAAAGTGCAGGGCTCCGCCCCCTACACACACTGACACGCACACAAAACGCACAGACACATACACACACGCACACAGTTACAGTCAGAGATGGAGTGGAGGAAAGGAGAGGGGAGAACTAAAACAAAATCCGCTGCTAAATGTTTTACTCTAAATGACACAGTATAATTATATATTACTTGTTAATCATGTTTAAAAATGTCAGCTCAAAATTGTCTGCGAGCCATATCTCGTCATCGAAAGAGCCACATATATGGCTCGCGAGCCATAGGTTCCCGACCCCTGGGATAGCGGAACATTTCTGATACGGGCAGCAGTCATGTTGACAAGAGTACACGCTACATTTCCACCAGTGTGACTGTAAAGAGAACTTGTAGTTCAGTGACTGATATTAGGATAGTAGAACATATGTCTGAAAACAATTGGCCTCATTTGTAAAATGATCACCTGTAAAAGAATATTTGGTTAATTTGTGATAATCTTTACGATGGTGTTTCTGTGGGGCCGTAATCGGTGCTACAGACTCAGTGCGCAGAGATTAAAGAAGGATACCAGATTAAGGACACAGATGGTGGTAAATGAGTCACATACTGAATATATCCCGACAATCTCTCTCCCAGATGAGATAAGCAGTCAGTTCCATCATTGCTGCATTGATTCTATCACAGCAAACTCCTTCAAGGTGAAGATGCTCCCAAGGTTATCTCTGTGCATTGTTTGGAGGAAGATTGAAATGTTAGTGTTGCACACGAGATGGATTCAAACTAAATTTTGTTCACATAAAATAGGACTCGATCTGGCAGCCAACGGAAAGCAGCAGATATAATAAATAATATTAATAACGATATTAAGTTGACTTTGAGAATAATTAACCTCATCACTTGTAAATAACCTTTCCAGCTCCCTAGTACAAAGTGTGTGTAATGTCCGATTCAGCCCTTGTGTGTATGGAGCTGCTCATTGTCCGGAGAATTCCCGGCGAGCAAGTGGCCGTGTTGATGACAAGTCTATTACTGCTGCCGTGCATCCGGAAGAAGACAAGCATCCAAGGTTAAAGAAGAAGGGTCACTTACACAAAAGCGGAAACATAAAAATTGGAGGGATGATTAGATTCGGGATCTTTTGTCAGTACGGGCCAATGACAAAATGGTCAGACATTTGACAGACAGATGGTTGTTTATGATCAAATTACAAAGCAGCTATGTTATCAGCGTCATGTCCTGCTTCTTGCACGCTCCACCCAGCCGTCACTCCTCGCCTAAACAACACTGAGTAGTATATTGAGAACACTTCTGACACGGACAATCTCCTGTTCTGTGCTACTTGTGTGAAAGGGAAACTCTGGACAATGTGCACAATTGTTTTCCAAGTGAATAGTATTATAATGGTTATTGAAGTTTCTCCCATTGGAATTTACGATCTCTTTTTCCCGAGCGATCTACATAACCCAGCAGCATCAAGACAATGAGCTTACAATGCCCAAAAGTAAAGCAGTCAATTTCACTTAAATTATAAGAGTAAAGTCAATCTTTGCTGCAAAATGTCAGTGGTCTGACAGCACAGCAGCCAGCTCAGGGCCTAAACCCGTTTTAACTAAACACAGCATTGACAGCCTCTCATTGAGCCTCCAACCAGATATTCTGCAGAATACCCAAATCTCTCCAGCTGGAAGTACATTAATACTCAGTTATATCATGTGGAGCTGTGAGTACATTATGATTCACCCAAACAATGTAAGTAGAAGATGATTAGTCTGATAGGGAAGTCTGCTTTTTCTGTGGAGGGAAGGTGAATTCATATTATTCTACTCAGTGAGGTGTTTAGGAAGACGTGTGCTCCAAACCTTTACCTTATTGCCATACAAACACATCCAGTGTCATTCAACTTCATTGAAACAAATGTTAAAGCTGACGAGACAAATGCTGATTTTCTGAATGATTTAGCATCGCACATGAAAACACTCAAATACTGCTTTACCTGACTTGTGATCAGTGTTAGTGCTAATGCAACTAATGCTTATTTAGACCTTATTACAGATTACATGAGCAAAGAATTTATGCAATTCATGACTTAACAAAACGTTTCTTACCATCAACCCAACATTTACTTTTGTCCTCCGTGTTGCTGAGTAATAATAACTCGGCAAGTCAAAATGTTCATGTTCATGTGAACTTCCCCAGTCGGGAACAAATTGTCCGCTCAGTCAAAATCCGCACAGGATAAAGATCTCCATGACATACTGTACATGAGTCTGCTGAAATGTATGCTAAGTGGAATGGAGACTCTAAATTGAATTAAATATGTATTACCCCCAGGGGAATTTGCTTTGAAATTGCCTGTACATGTGAATGTAGCAGCAGGGTTAAATGTATGCAGTGATTCCTCATCATGCATTCTGAAATCAACCTCTGTCAATCAAATACAGATTATTATTATTATGTTGAGGGCATGTTCACCTTTATTCGACAGAGGACAGTGTAGAAATGGGGGAGAGAGGGGGGGAGACAGGGAGAGAGAGAGGGGTGGCTCATGCAACAAAGCTCCTAATGCCTTAACCAAATCTGGGACTTTGCGGTTAAGTAGCAGCGTTGAAAGCATTTTTTTTATTCTATTTACCATACATTTAGAAAGCTGTGCCATTTGTGGACTGCAGAAAGGGATGACCGAATTTCAGTTGGACTTTAAACTATTATATTTCAGTTATTATTATGTTCAAAGAAGATTAGAAAGGCCACACCACACAAAGGGGCGTCAGCTGGTTTAGCCAGAGAAATAGTAGAAAATGCACAAAAGCACTTTTTCAGTGCACACACTATTGGGGAGAAACTTTAATTGGATTAATCGGTTTGCCATCTGGGAACTATGGAAGCAACACTTGACTTGCATCCATTGTTGTGTTCTGCTTCTCACTCAGTGAGTGCTGGGATAAGCTCAGGATCTCTGCAATCCTAATCAAGATAAGATTGGTAGATGGATAGACTTTCCACCTCATTAATCTTTCAATGGAACTTGAAGGCAGAACATTGGCTGACTAACATCAGTGGAAGTCGGGTCAAACTGAGAAAGTTGTGTGTCCATCTGACAGTTTTTACAAGCTGTAATACACCACTGGATAAATAAGAGAGAATATTTCGTATTCATTTAAAATGTTGATGCAGAATTGCTTTCAAGCGGCATATAGATAACGCTGGACAGGGCAGAAAACATGATTGCTGATGGTACTTTGGGTGATTACAGGCCTCGGATGTTTGGTTTCTTTGTTATGGATGGAAACCTCTGCTCAGTCCTCAACTGCTCAGAGCTAATGTGTGGAAGCTTCTCTCTCCACTTAGTGAGTTGCAGTTCATACCAACGTTCACTTAGATTAATATCAGAGGCTTTTGTTGGCCAGTTAATTAACGTTGTAATGACCATCTCTGAGCAGGCCTCTCCCTCTAGGAGCCTGGTGGCCAGAGACGCGTCTTCACAGAGATTCAGCTCACCAGGTCTGGCTGCAAGATTATATAAACTGGTGTCAGTCAGCCAGTCTCTCTCTCCCTTGTCTTCACCCCTGTTTGGTTTGGTTACATTTAGTTTATCATTTCACCCATTAACTTTTTATGTAAAGTTAACTTATTTTTAGTGACAACTCCTGGGTGGCCTTTGTCCAGCCTTGAGCCTGGTTGTGACAAATGTTGCCTCGTCCATTGGGGATAGTTTGTTAAGAGGTTTGTTTGATGCTGGAGGTAGTGGCAGGCGCATGGTGTTGAAGAGGTGTTTAGTCCAGCTGTGTGCTGGTTTTGGCTCTGTGCTTTATTGCCAGAGTTGCTTTGGTCTTTGGTTTTGTTCTGGTTTTGCTCTGGTTTCTGGGATTGAAATATGCAGCATGTGTTTTTCTGCAGGAAGCGTTGTAGTTGATTGTGCCGTTATGCTGGAGCGGCGTTTCCCTTTGGATTGTGTCCTTTTTTGTTGTGATATGTCGACATGGTTAGTGTCAGATGTTTGCGGACAACTGTCTTGGGACACATCTAGAGGATTTTTGTGGGGTTGCCTTCAGGTCGCTTTACAATTCTGTTGGTTTTCTGTGCATAAATGTATTCTTTGTCAGAGGTTTTTGATGCGCCAACAGTGGCATTTGTGGATGGCTGTAATAAAGGCTCAGTTAGTATAGTATATTCAAATTTAAAATTGAGTTATGACACCTTCATGCATCAACCCAACTCACCATTACATAATTCTATTCTATAGAAGTCTATGAGTAGAAAAGTATTTTTATGAAACCTCACAACTCTAAAAGTTGATATCTTCCTTTAACCATTTGGAGTTATGTTTCTGGCCACCCAGCGAGAGGAAGTCCAGTATTCACCAACTTCTGGCTCTTAAACTGCTACATGTACTACTTTCTTAACTAGCTTGTTACTAACTGTCTGTTTTTCCGTTTGGTTCTTATACAGTGGGTCAATCAGAGTTTTTATTTTTATTAAAACAGCTGCTGCTGGAAACGACGATGATGATTGAGAGTGAATCAAACAGTAGAGTTGAAGCCGTAAAACCAAAACAATGAGCTGGTAGATGCTGAAACGTTGTCTGTGATAATTCTCTGTAAGTGACCCAAAAGCACATTTCATTCATTGTTAAAAAATAAGGATGTTAATTATAAGAACTGCTATAAGAACAGATTGAGAATCACGTTTCCCTCTACGTATAGTTCATTCTTCACAACTTAACCATCCGTTGACAGTTCTCTGCAGTTGCTGTTTGTGGACCGGACCCTCGTTGCGTTTATGTTTTAATGTGGCAAAATGTATCTCTGAATACCTCCATACTGCTTTGGATTCAATTAAATTCCGAATACACTAGGAGGTGAATTTGCACCTGAACTCGTCAATAACAAAGTTCAGTGATCCAAGACGCATGCTGATGTGAGGTATGTAGGGTAAACACACACACACAGAATTACAAGTATTTGGTGAATTAAACTAATCTGTCTAAATCTCCCATCTGCACCGTGAAAGTTCACTATAACTTCCCTGCCTGTTTGTATTGCTATTGTTCAAAATGTCCCGGCGTGTCGCGTGCATGTCGCGGTGAAGGTCTATTAATAGTCATGTCTTTGTAAGAGCGTGGCTGAGATACAAGTAGACAGAAGCGTGACACTATTGAGACTATCTTTACAAGAGGAGACAGAGCAGTGTGTTAAAGAAGGACACCATTAGCTCGATAATGAGACCAATGGAGATAATAAGAAAGTGACACTAAGCACAGCTACCTTGAGAACGAAACTGTAGAGCTAAAGATGGAGAACACACGCGGACCAAGCTCATACATTGGACAGATATTGTCCTTGGAAAAAGTATTATATTAGGATTCCATGAAGAGCTAACCGGATGGCACATATCTAAAACACTTTGGGGACACGTTTACCTACTTTTTTGGAACAAATATAGTCTTTGTGGGAAGACTGCAATTGAGTGGTAGCTTTTGTTACTAAACAGTGTGTGAGCTGGAAAGAAAGTCAACACCTATAAGTAATCAGTGTTATTGTTCAACTCTACCATTTCCCCCGTACACGTAGTCATTTTGAAGCTACCAATGAAAACCTCATTACACCTAAAACAGGTTATTAGCAGCAACATATTGGTTGGTACTAACCTTAAAATCCTGTCAAACGATGCCAGGAAAAAAAGAGCAGTGGGAAGAAGAGCAGTGATAAATCAAGCGCGTGGAGACAGACGGCTGCAGTAAACAGAATTATAGTTTGATGAGGCTAAAATCTATACTATATTATTGACTTGTGTTAATGTACTCATAGGGACTGATCTCATTGCGGGGCAGCTCGGATATCGATTGCCTGACTGGAAATCCCATTACACACACTCATTCAGCGCCATTTGAACTGCTCAAGGTACAATGGATTTACCTGCGTATCAGATAGGTGCATGCAGCCTCACTGAGCAGCCGCTCTTCAATAAAGAGGCAGTGTTGGATGTTTTGAGAGGCCTCTGCAGGACACTCAATTGACTTGTCTCTCTTCATTGTTGACACATGTTCCCTTTAGTAGTTAACAATGCTTGCAAAAGTCATTGGGAATTGGGACGTGTTCCTTTAAATTCTGTTTATTTCCAACATTTGCGGTGCTTTTTAGTTGCCTGTTGCCATGAAAATTAGAAGTGATTGGTTTGGTTGAGATTTTGTTACGTCTAAGGTGATCAGAAAGTCCAAGGGTTTGATGTATTGTGGTGGGGGTTGTTTAGAGGAATCACCCACATCAAAATGAACATTTATATACATGTTTTACCTGTTCCCTTGAATTCTTGCAGAAAACGTTTTCCTCGTATGCCTCCACGATGCGTTTAACAGCAAAACTTCCGTAACATTCGTCTCACGGTTGTGAAGGCGTGCTACTCTTTCGTGCAAGTACTGATTATACAGAAGTGTTTTAGTATTAAGGTTTTAGCGAAAAAAGTAGTGACCATACGAGTAGATAAATGTGGATTGGATTATACTGCACGAGTTGTGTAAGAGTTTGTAAACTCAAGGTAACACGGGCTGAGTAAGTGATATACAGATTGCCATTTAGTGGGTGAAGGACCCCTTTAAAAACCAAGACACAGATAGTTAAAGGCAGAAGACAGAGGGAGGGTTTAAGGCAGGTTAAGCAGAAAGAGTGAGAAAGTTAAACTTAAAAAAAGTGTGATGGTCAAAGAGACCACGGGACCTTGGAGGCAGTGTAAACAATAAACATATAATCTCTCTTTTCAGAGCTCACTCCCACACCAACACACACACATACACACACACACATACAATGCCGATCAAATTCTCAATTTCTCTGTTTGCCCTCTGAGGAGAGCCTTTGAACAGGGCAGATTCATCTTGTACGCCCTGACCTCCAGCTTCCTTGCTCACTTCTCCATGGAGATCACAACAGCCACTTCTTTACTCTCTCTCACACACACGCACACACACACACACACACACACACACACACACACACACACACACACACACACACACACACACACAAACATTGCAGATGGGAGTGGGGTGTAAACACAAAGACATTAACTCACCACCACCGTACACGAAACAGCAACAGACCTCTTATATGTATCTATAGGCTGTATTTCCTCCCTCATAGAGGCCCAAGCTCTAATGCATAGAGGATATTGATCCATGCAACATAGTACAACCGTCCCCAGAGCAGCTCAAGATCAGATTTGTTGTGTGTGCCCCTACTCACATCACATCGTGCCTTTTTTGCTGTATATTTTCAAACCCAAGAGAGAAAGAAAGTCCTAATGAAGTCCATGTGAAGAGTATTGCCTGTATAGCCTGCAGTATTGTATGTACATGTATCCTATACTAGAATTGGATTTCTAACCCAATCAGTTGTGTGCCAATCAAACTGAAACGGAAAGAAAGTTTCTTTTTTACCCTCTGAAAGAGTAGAGATGTTATCTGGAGGGATACAGTACATGTTGATGTATTAATAATGTAATACATTTTATTGGTACAGCACTTTTCTGTTTTGATGGTGGAACAAATAATTAATTTGTTATTCCATTTATATCATTTAAATCAGGCAATAAAAGTTCACACTTTCTTTTTTTTCACCAAAATGATTATGTGTAACTATTGTGTAACATTTACATTAATGTTTGCTGGTGAATTGCAAACTTTTTGTCGCGTTATCGCTATCAATCAAATAGTATGAAACTGCCAACAAAAGAGTGTTTTTGCATTATGTGCATGTTCTTACTGTACATGTCTACATGCTCTTACTGTACATGTCTGCATGCTCTTACTGTACATACTGTACATGTCTGCATGCTCTTACTGTACATACTGTACATGTCTGCATGCTCTTACTGTACACTATGTCTGCATGCTCTTACTGTACATGTCTGCATGCTCTTACTGTACATGTCTGCATGTTCTTACTGTACATACTGTACATGTCTGCATGTTCTTACTGTACATGTCTACATGCTCTTACTGTACATGTCTGCATGCTCTTACTGTACATACTGTACATGTCTGCATGCTCTTACTGTACATACTGTACATGTCTGCATGCTCTTACTGTACATGTCTGCATGTTCTTACTGTACATGTCTGCATGCTCTTACTGTACATGTCTGCATGCTCTTACTGTACATGTCTGCATGCTCTTACTGTACATACTGTACATGTCTGCATGCTCTTACTGTACATGTCTGCATGTTCTTACTGTACATGTCTGCATGCTCTTACTGTACATGTCTGCATGCTCTTACTGTACATACTGTACATGTCTGCATGCTCTTACTGTACATGTCTGCATGCTCTTACTGTACATGCACGACTTCTCGCAGGCTAGCAAAACAAGGACTCTCTCCCTTTCAACCTGTGACTTATGTCTTTAACTAGTTATTATGTTGTCCTGACTTTTGCTATTGTCCATTTCTCAGTTTATGGGAGGATTAAAGTGGGAAGTTTTATTTATTTATTTGTACTAATTTCTCATTCTGTCAGCAGACACTTCCTACTCTGAAGTTTTTTAGTATTTAATATGACTGGCCTTAAAGCCTCATATTATCATTGGCTTTGGAAAGCTCCAGGCTGCTGGACCAGCTGCTTCTCAACACTGTGTGTCTGTCCTTGGGAAGCTCAGGGCCCCCCACAGTAAATGAGGACCATTTCAGCCGAGGCAGGGGACTGAACCTGTGACCTTGTTTTTGCCAATTTACTGCCTCTCGAACATCAAGGCCACTCTCTCTCAGCAGCAGTCAGCCACATGTGTCTCCTGCCAAAACAAAAGTTGGGCTTCAGTTTCTTGGTCTTTTTCCCCCCTTCTTGTTCACTGCCATTAAAAACCATAATGCCACTCTAAAAATGAAACAATGTATCCCTTGAAACAATTCCATCTTATAAAGCTGCCAGAAGCTGCCGTTGTGGTGAGGGGGACAAGTTGACAGTAAAAGAATATTGATTTTTCCTCTTGTCGTGTGCAGCTGGTTTCTGGCTGAGTGAGTTTACTCTTACAGAGTTGACAGAGGGTGGGCTGTTTAATGGGGTGTTATCAATTCACAGGAGTTTGAGTGCCGTCTGTTGGTGTGCTTACATGATGGATCGGCTGCCGGGTTTTACTTGTGAAGCAGAGGAGAGTCGTGTGGATTAGAACGGAAAAGCAGAGGTTGATGGAGAAGGAGACAGAAGCAACAAGTGTTTAAAAGATATATGAAGCGTTTAATATCACAGATCGCTCACGTAGACGTCTTAGCTCAGATTAATAGGATGTGAACAGCCCTGGTATTTATAGTCTGGCAGGACGTGATTGCTGCTGTTCTCAAATGTGATTAAACGCAGCTTTCCTATGTACAGCCTTTGCGGAAAAATATATTTGAAAAATAATTCTGTTAGGCTAAACTAATCAATTAACGACGTGTAGTTGTAAATGATTAAATATAAGTTTCTCCTTTTGCAGACCTGCAGAGGGAAAGTCCTTTTGATTAAGTTGTTTTATTTGAGAGAAAAAAAGCACAGCAGAATTACAGGGAGAGAGAAAACAATGGTAACGTGAAAGAGTGAGGATGTGTGAGGGTGTGTGTGGGTGTGTGTGTGTAAGCAGGTTAATACTGTGGAAGGGCCAGAGAGTTGTGAAGTGTTAACTAAAGCAAGAGGTGATAGTGATGAGACACTGGGGATTTGTTTGACATCTAAAAAGGTCACAGCAACACTAGAGTTGGAATTACATGGTGTGTGTGTGTGTGTGTGTGTGTGTGTGTGTGTGTGTGTGTGTGTGTGTGTGTGTGTGTGTGTGTGTGTGTGTGTGTGTGTGTGTGTTTCTGCTGCCTACAATCTGCTTTCCACTTAAGTTAAATCACTTCACAAAAAAATGTCCAGAAGTGAAACTTAAAGCAATCAATCCTCAAGTACGGTTCTCTCATATACAACTTCCAATCAATGTTAACACCTTCTGCAATATCATATCCACGTTAAATGTGAATACTTCACATTTTAAAGCTGTCAGTTAGTAACGGGAGTGTAAGTAGCTCTAATAAAACGGCACTAATTATGTGATTCCGTTGGCCCAGGCATCGTTAGCATTCTTTAAATCTATGTATGTAATTTACAACCAAACACTGTCAGAAGTGCCTGCAGTGGCTATAATCTAAAAGGATGTTCCATCCCTGCAAGGCCTGTCATGCAATCTCACAGTTATAATTACCCTAACTACAGAGGTATTGGCAAATGTAAAGGAATGAGGATGTGAAGAATCGGTTTAAGTAGCCTCATGAGTATTAATCTGTAATTGTAAAGCTGAGCCAGCCATGCTGAGCTCTGATATGATGTTATTTAATTCTTTATTCAGATGATGATGATAGATAGCTTCCAGTGAAGCCTTTAACCGATATGTTATATATATATCTATATATATCTATATATATAGATATATATATATATATCTATATATATATAGATATATATATATTTGAATGCAACATTGTGACCCATTCCATCTCTACTGTTATTCTGGGAGACACTGTGACCAGAAAGAGCTAAAAAGTTCCTGCGATGGGTGGAGTCCTTAAATCCTTGAAATATACTTTGTCAAATAGCAGCCATCAAATAATCTTGTTAGCATCATTATCATATCATATCACAACTCATCACATTTCAGCTCACATGTTTGGCAAATGATGCTCAAGGCCGACTCCTCTCTGGGGCCGTACCTTAATTGGCTGAAGGATCTTAATCATTGAAATTGTAAATGCTAAAGTCTGCACTGATGAACCTTCACAACCGTCTTTCTCAACTCCAGTGCTGCTGTTGGGCATTTTCCTCTACACACGCTGGAGGAGCTACAAAGGGCTGAAAGAGGGCGTTTACCACGTCTCAGCACACCACGACGGCTGGGAGGACATCCGGGAGAACGTCCTCAACTATGACGAGGAGGGAGGCGGGGAGGAGGACCAGGTACACCACTCAGATAAACACACACACAGTTTTTTTTAATATGCCTTTACCAAACGCTTGAGATGTCGCTTCATGGTAAAAGTATTGAAATACATTTATAAATACCAACACTTTTAAGAGAAAGTCAAATTAAATGCTAACTTTTTAAAGAAACAAATGAGACTTGCTCATGTGTGTGGTGGTGCAACATGTTTTAAGTTGAAACTCATTGTCACTAGTAGTCTGGTCTTTGGGCATTTTGACCCGGAAGAAAATGGTATAAAGATGATTCGTAACAATCCCCTTTGGGAAAAAGTTTTATGAGTGTTTGAATATTTTGAACATTTTTACATGTTTTTGTATGGAAAAGGTAAAAGAATAAGGATTTTATGCCGACTTTTGACGGTTTACTCACCTTCATTGTAGAAAATGCAAAGTCTAAGTTACTGAAAATTGTTACTTTACTATGAACTATAATAGTCATTATCGCATTACCTCTGGTATAAGCACAATCCCCCCCACCCCTACCCCCCGGCAATGGTAGAGTCCCCTCAAAATTGTATAAGTGTGCTAAGGGCAAAAAATAGAAATAAAAAAAGGTGTAAGTTTACTTTTAATTAACTAGTGAAACACGATTTCCTCATTAGTGTCAACATTGTCTTCATCGTTAAGGGTAACTTTCTCCTCTGCAGTCTCCACAGGCTGTTACACATTTCAGGCCATGTTTACGACAAGAGCAACTGTTATTGCCACATGGCTTTCTGGCAGAAAGTTTACATTTACATCTGACAAACTTCAGTAAGCTCTCTGGTGCTGCATCAAAGTCTGTCAGGGCTGGTGTTAGTATGGTATCAGTAGTTTCCAAACCCATTGCATCGGATCCAGGTCATTGCTCGTGAGCTTCAACCAAAGTATGACTTGCAAATGAACCCGCAAACTGTGAAAATATGCTGCTCTTTCTGTAGGTGGAAGCTTCTGTGGCTCAATTGGTGTTTTGCTTGTTGACACCATCTCCATGTATTTAGCGTACCTTAGACTGTTCAAAGAATCATCTGCTCTGCCTCCATATAAGATAACATATAACCGGATACCAGCTTTGCCAATCTGTTCCACTGTCGCTTCAGGATTGGTCATCAAGAAGGATATCTGCTGCAATTCTTCTGATTGTTTTATCTTCTTCAAAAGACTGGTTTTACCATGCCCATATGTTGCAGAGGTGGTGTCGCCACATGAACATCTCCACGTTCATGCATGGATGAACAGGAGATGGGATGTAACTACTTTGCCAGCTTTGTTAACAAGGACTTTTCAACACCTTCAAACCATTCTTTGATCTCTTTGCCTCTGAATGGAAGTATATATCAGCCATATTCTGGTTCCAGTGGTACATCAAGAGGACAAGTACATCCGTGTCATCTGCTACTATACTTACTTCCCTTCCTTGTCTTGTCAATTGAAGGGAACATTCCACTATCATTGTGTCAGCATCTCCAGTACTGCTGTGCACGATCTGACCATCAGCTTCCAAGCATCCACTCAGCAACGCGATGAACTGACTTTTGTTCTTTTCATTGGAGAGAAAGGTTTGCTGATCACCGTGAGGCTTTGTAGATTCACTAAGCTGAATATCTGCACATGTTTTTCCAACTCTTCGCTGGTGCTCGTGATCTTTGTTTGATGGACCCTGTTCGTAGTCATCAAACACGGTGCAACAGTCGCCATACCTTGCACGCACATAGTTGGCATATTGTATCGTTATGTCTTTGTATGTCACCTTCTTCTGCCATTTCACTCTATGAATAAGGGCCCCGCCATCAAGAACATGCATAGCTTGCACCTTTTCCGCACACGGTTGCACACCATTTTTGCTATTATATTTTGTATTTTTACATCAATTTTTTGTATTTTGCTAGTTGTGCCTTTATAGTTTTACGCATTAAATTGTCCTTGAATAGTGAAGTTGGCATTGTTGTAAGCTCATAGCCAAAGTATGGAGCCATGTCTTCCTCTCTCTGTACAATAGCTAGCAGACGATAAAACAGATGATTTGGGTGGATATGAACTTTCTGTTTTTCAACCTGGATTCCTGGATACAGATGATCTAAAGATCGAACTTGATCACTTCTTTTAATAGATGCTCACATTGTCAAGCTTCTTCTGGATGTGTGCCCCAACCTCCTTTGTCTTGTCGCAGTTTATGCCATCACCATCGGATGCCGTTAAACCAGAAGATAAGGACCGTAGTCTTGGCTCATTCAAATCAAATGGCTCGTGGTGGTTGAACCATTCTTGAATGTTGTGCAGGTCAGCAAAATCCCGGTTGCTCCTGGAAGTCCCGAGTTCCATTTGTTGTTCACTGGTTTTATGCTTTACATTTGTCATGGATGTCATGGCATCATGGACCCCGGCACACTTGTGCATGCTGTAGTTCCACTGAAGGCGTATAGTCTCCGTCACACCCCGTCCTCTAGTCAGTCCTCCTCTGCTTTTGATGGATCGCATCATGACCTGTTCTCAATTGTAAGGTCCGTCCATATTCCTGCCCAGAAGCGATTGCTTCTGCGGACTGTATGGAATCCTTGTTCAGTGAAGCAATGGTATTAGTGGTCTGTTTGTAATTCCAGCATCAGCCGCAAATACAGTCGTGCACTCTTTGCATAATTGATGTGGTCAGTTGCAGCGAATAACTTCAACATGTTTGTAACTGCTATGAGATGCAGGTTCCAATCTCCGGTTCTTTCAGCGCGAATGAAAACCTTCAAAGTTTCCACATATTCAATATATTGCAACCACAACTTTGCTGTTGGTAACCTCTCAGCAAGCGATTCTCTATACTTCAGTAAGTAATCATCTAACTTCTTCAGAGCCTTTGATTCAGCAACACTGGCAACTGGTATACATTTGTTTTTGATTCCTTCATACAAGTCCTGAATCTGTTCTACATCTGTAGCTGATGAAAAATGTTTATGCCCCACAGTAACGTATTAATGCCGAAAAAGAAAAAATATTCAAATACATATAAAAAAAATGTTTTGCCGGATTTTGGATATGTTGTTCTACTCTACTCTAATTCTGCTTCGTTTGACACCAAAACCAGCTTTATACCATTTATTTCCGATATGGTGGTCATTTTGTTAATCAAATGAATAATGGAATCCCATTATTCATGTATACATACAGACATTTACATATTTATACATATAAATTCATTATCTGAGCATCACAACCTCTAAATGATGATTCAACTGTTTAGTAGATCATGTTTTTAGACGGTAGAAACTCATACTTGTTCATTTTGTCAGCATATATATAATGCAATAAAATGTATCATGTTAGCAACAATGAACGATCAGAAGTTCTTTATTGCGTAGCAAATATTCAATTGTGAATTTATATATATTTATCATGAAATGACTGTTTTATGTTGTTTTTAGAAAATGATTTGGCACCTATTAAGACCTGTTGGGTGTTAACCCTTTCAAAGTGTGTTTTCACTTCAGAAAAGTTGATTATTACGTTTCAGTTGCCTAAAAGTTATTCGGTTGTACTTAGTTCCACTCTCTCGTGTCACTTCTGGTTGCAAAAAAAACAAAATGGCGATCTTGAGGCTTTAAAATGGTTGTCCGCAAACCAACGGGTTACATCATGTGACCACGTCCACCTCTTATATGCAGCCTATGCTCCAGATGTGTTCAGCAGAACATTAAAGGGTTAACACAGAAGCACACTATATAGCTGTGCTCTGTGTGTTTGCGTAAAGGTCCACCTTCATACTTTTTAAGATTTCACTTTTGTTTGAAAATACTTAGCGGTGAATGCAAGGTAGCAGTTTTATTGAGGATCCAGTCAAATCAATTAGGAAAAGAATAATAGAATACTGTGTGTGTATCTGTGAGCGTGCTCTAGTGTTTTAATTATACCCACGCAAAGTCCTTATCTTCTCTCTCCAAAGCCACTATAACCCACAAGCACTCGACAGTACTTAAGAGCTTGCATAATATCACGGCTTTGATCGAAACAAATACGTGGCCACACACACACACACACACACACACACACACACACACACACACACACACACAGAGTAGAAAATGGACATGGAAACGCAGATTGTTGTCACACCTTGTCAGTACCTACAAACCCTGAAGGTCTTGTCCTCCGCACTGTAAACCTGATTTACAGTATACAAACGCATAGAGAACACACACACACACACACACACACACACACACACACACACACACACACACACACACACACACACACACACAGTCCTGATCCCCTATAGCAGAGCAGATGCTGCAGTTAATTCTCAAGAGACTTGTTGGAAAGCTCTCTGGAGGAATACAATCAGCACTTTCCACTCATCACATAATCAGTTGTATAAAGCGACCCACACCTCCTCCGGGTGTATCATTTCCTCCTCCTATTCCTTCATCCCTCAGTTTGTTTTTTCATCTCTGCTGCCGTGGTTACTGTTTTGGTAGGATGACATTAGCAGTGCAGTGATTGGCTGTTACAGTATATAGAAGATTACGGCGGCTGGTAAACCCCAAAGCACATATAAGAGGTGGTTCCCCTTTTCTGAATCATCATTTCTTTTATCTTCACTCACACACACATAAACACGACGATGACTTCTCCAAGACAGTAAATGGAGATGGATTGAAAACTTAAATGGGTGGAACGTTCATAGTAAATGTAATATAGAGAGCGGATTGTTTTTCTGCTCGCTCTCTGTCACATTTCATTTTTCCCCAAAACATTCCGTCATGCACCCTGGCTCCTTCTGTTTGCAGTGTCTGTGCTAACTTGGACTTTTCCTCTGCTTTTGTGTGTGTGTGTGTGTGTGTGTGTGTGTGTGTGTGTGTGTGTGTGTGTGTGTGTGTGTGTGTGTGTGTGTGTGTGTGTGTGTGTGTGTGTGCAGAATGCCTACGACATGGCGGAGCTGCAGAAGTCCCTCCAACCGAGCCCGGCCCAGTCGGTCCAGTACTGCCGCTCCAGAGCTCTGCACCACCACCCTCCTCCTCCTCCTCCTCCCCTCCACCACCACCATCACCTACTCCACCAGGCACCCCCCGCCCCACCATCCGCCCAGCCGCTGGACCCGCTCAGCCGGACGACCAGCTCTACCACCCTACCCACTTCAGCAGCCTCCTCCTCCTCCACCGCCACCACCAACACCGCCAGCCTCCGCAGGGACGTCCCCCCCACCAGACTCCCGGCCCAGGGCCAGGCCCGCCCCTCCCAGCTGGCGCGCCCCTCCCAGCTGGCGCGCCGCTCCCTTTCCTTCTCCAGCCAGGACCTGGCTCGCTACCTGTGCGAGATCATCCGCGACGCTGACCAGCATCCAGACACGGGGCCCTTCGACTCCCTGCAGGTGTTCTCCACAGAGGGAGGGGGCTCCCCCGCTGGCTCCCTCAGCTCCTTCAGCTCGGCCGGGCTGGATGGAGGGAGCGTCGGGGATGGGGGTGGAGGAGGAGGAGGAGGAGGAGGAGAGGGGAGGAGGGAGGAGACGCTCGGGGAGTGGGGGCCTCGCTTTGAGAAGCTGCGGGCGCTATACGAGCGGGCCGAGGCCAGCGACCTCTGAGCTCAGATCACACAGACCAGACTGATAGGACCCTGATAACGGGCCCAACTGAAACAATCAATTAGCAGACGCTCAGCGACGACCGAGGCTGGAAAACAGTGAGAGACTGACTGACCACGGAGATCGCTCTACACCCCTCACTCACTGACACGGAAGGTGTTGCATTTACTGGATGATGAGCCCTGTCAATCAACCTGGTGGCCTAACAGACAGATGAAAGTGTCTCTGTGAAAAGAGCCGTTCGCTCTGCGCTCCCTCTACCTTGGAGGACAATTCTGCAGGAGCAGACGTTATCAAACCTGCCAGTCAGGTTAAAGGCTTCAGAATGTCTCTGCCGGGCTACTCATCATGACGGAGCTTAGCTTCACTGTCTGAAAAATCTGTTCCACTCACTAAGACACCAAATGTCCTCTATTGTCTCAGTGTTTGTGCTCTGAGTGTCAGCTGAAGGCCTCACATGGCCAGGTTTGTAGGTGTTTTCTTTTTTTTTATACCTGAACAAATCAGTGCCACATAAAATGTATTTTTAGCACCTTGCTGCTGAATTTAATCTTTGTAAATAAGCAAAGAACTCTTAACATATAACCCACTGCACTGTTACACGACACGACAGTGAAGGTGAGTGGGATCATACTGAGTAGCCCATGAAGTACACTTTGGATTTTCAGTATATTGTGGACACGTTGTGTTCTCGCTGCCTGGCTGTAAACGGCTTCTGTCAATGTTTGTATGGGGGAAAAAAAGTGCTTCGACCAGCACTGGGTTGCAGGGTGAGATTATTATTCTTTTCTTCTGGTAATGTGTCCTTCACTGGGTTGAGTAATTCTGTATTGGTTGGGTGTTTCAAGTTTAAATGCTGCGTGGGTTGTAAGACATCAAGCTTTCTACTTACTTCTGCGCCCTCGTCTTCATGTGATTTCCTATTCTCATTCGTGCTCCTCCGCCGCGCGTTCCTCCTCACCCGAGGGAGGGTGCACAAAAATTCAAACGGCTTTGTAACAAAGAAATAAAAACGGACGTGCGGACTGCGGGAGGGAGGAAATACTCGCTCTGTTGCTCTGTTCCGCGTACGCTCTTCCTCAGGCATACCAAATGTGGTGTCTGCGAGAGAGTATTTTAACAGACGATTGCACGGTAGAATACAAACTATGTCAAACGGCTTTCCAAGGTGACTCAACTAACGGAAAGAAGAGGACAATAATAATGATTATATCTTATTCAGAGCTGTGATACCTGTGCCGCTCAATCCACACACACACATTTATCCATTGTCCCTTGCTAAATTACCACATTCTCTTGTTGATTGTTGCAAAATGGACTGAAAACTGCAGGGAAATATTAAGTCTGCAGTTATTATCCAAGCTGTGAATTGTCAGCACAGTGTTCCTCTTGTTTGGCTTCCTTTTCACATCAGGGTTAGGGTTCTTTTGTGTTCCCTCTCTCAACTCTACAAAAGAAAAAGACTTCCTGTTGTTGTGGAGCCGGGGACAACAATTTGGACAAAAACATTGGAAAGGTAAAGACCAATACTAAAGCAGGGAGGGGGAGAGCTGTTCTTTTCACCCTCAATGAGAGAGATGATGGAGGATGGAGCGTCGAATCAGGGAGCAAAAAAGAGCATCGCACCATTCCTGGCTCTGTGGTGAAATGTGCACCATCAGTACCTCTAAGGGAGCCATAGTTTCACGGTTTGTTACACAGCAAATGGCATACATATAAAAGTCATGTGTCCCAACCTCATCCCCTCCTCTCCCTGCAATCCTCCCAAAAGCCGACCTGGCTTCTCCTCGCTGTGTTCTGCTGGAAGTAGCAGCAGCAGCGCTCGCATTATGCTCTTTTTATTGTTCTCCGTGCTGCCAGAGTGGAGCCTGTCGGTAGAGAGCGGTTAAAGGCTAGGAGTGTGTGAAAACATGTCAGGCCACTAATCCTAATAGGAGCTGATGGCTTGCTGTCATGCTGGAAAAAAACCAAACCAAAGGATTGCGGGGACTTTCAAAAAAAGTCGACAGAGGAGTCTATTCACAGATTCTTTTTCGCTGTTTTCCAGAAACTTGTATTTTCTTAAAGCCGAGGCAATAGTGCAGCTTTTAAAATAAGAGACTCGGCGGTCAGGTGAGGGCGCGGTACGCTGTGGGAGGAAACCTGAAAGTAAGACACACAGGCTTGTTCTTTTTTTAAAGACGGTGGGGATTTCCTAGAGGGGGGGTGCTTATTTTTTGTATTCCTCTGTAGAAGGGGCCGAGCCAGGGCCACGCAGAGCGCTGGAGGATGAAGGCGCTTCATGCTGCACTTCTCTCTCCGCACTTCTCTCTCTGCAGCTGGAAGGAGCAGCGACACCATTCATCTGTACCATAAAGCAGCTTCTTAAATGTTGTGTTCTGGTTGCAGACATGTTGTAAACAAAGTTAATGTTTTTACATCATTTGTAAATACAAAGATAGATTAATTACAATTATTGCTTTTTGTCAAGAAAAGCACTACATAGATTTAAAATGTGCAACTACTGAGAAAAATATAAAACCGAACATATCTTTTTTATCATCATGATGGTGATGATCTTTGGACAGTTATGTAAGTGTTTTGTATTTGCTTTGATTTTTATTTCCTCAATAAATTCATTTGTTTTGCTGAATCGTGACTGCATCTGAAATGAACTGCAGAATTAAAAGGCCTCACATCATGACAAACAACGACATGTTTGGAATAAAGAAATACTTTTATTGATCATACTGCCATTGAACATTCATGTGGCTAATATCTAATACTGGCAATAGAGAACATTTCAACCTTACTCAAGTATCTTACATATATTTCCCTTCTCGAGCTGCAACGATGAGTCAACCAACAACTAAATAATCATTTTTCATGCAGAAATGTCAGAAAACTGAGATTTCTAGCTTTTCTCATTTATATATCATATTAAAGTAAATATATTTGGGTTTTGGACTGAGAAAACAAGACATTTAAAGAAGTGGAATGGACACTTTTCACTATTTTCTGACGTTTTACAGACCAAACCATTAATTGATCAACCTTGAAAATAATCGGCAGATTAATCGAGAATGAAAATAATCGTTATTTGCAGCCCTGTCCCTTCCACAAATAACGTGCTTGGCGTGAGAACAAATTCAATTTCAGAGTTAACATTTACTAGTTTGTCCTGCAGTAGAAAACCCAGCTGTACAACACTTTTAGTGGATTATTAGAAAAAGGAAAAGATTGAAAAAATGACCAAAGGCACTGACATACATTACAAAACAATATTCCTCTTTCAAATACACACACAGGTAGCTGCTTTCAACTATTGACAGGTCAAATGAAACATGTAACGGTGCTTGTGCTGAAGAGTTCAGGGTCACATGGAGCTCTTTTGTCGCCTTTAAGGTGCATCAGTTCTGTGCGTTTATCTCAGTGCGCACTAGAGTGGAACCTCACTTTGCAGGTCCAAAACTCAGTTTATCACTCGTGTTCTTTAGACCCTTTTACCCCACGTGGAAATTTCACATTGATAAATAGTTTTCATGTATTTACATGGCACCAGCCCAGTGGGGTCCGTCTGTTTCAGAGGCTTCCAGAGAATGTCAGATAGTTTGTCTAAGAATGGCACATGCGTCATAACTGCAGTTCATCATGAATACTAATAATCTTAGTGATCAAATCTAACATTTTTACACAAGACATGCTCCCAAACACAATAAAACCAAGATTAACACCCATACAGATAACAAACTAACAACATATACACAGATATACTCGTCTTCTTCTGCACATGCACACAACTCGGACTTTTGGGTTCATTTGAATGGCGTCAGAGAGCCTGACTCACCTAACATCAGCGTCCGACCTCACTAATGCTCTTATGGCTGAATGTGATCAAATCCCTGCAGCCAAAATCAGTTAGGACACCGTGCAAAATGTTGCCAAAAATATAGACTTTGATTACAGCAGAGATGTAACTAAGACTTCAGATAGTTATCTAAATCCATCCACTGTGCAAAACAGTCTTCAAAGACGCTCTATAACTAAAGATGACACGTTACAAGCGGCGCCAGTTCTATGAAATGGTCTCGCAACTGTCTCGTGTTTTTATATTGTATTTAGCACAACGACAGTTAGTTGGTTAGGGCCTCGCAAATATGTTGGGTAGATATGTGGCTGGTGAAAAATGGGTCCAATATTTACTTTGATGACTATGGGGCAAAAGAATCAGTCAGAATCTGTAGTCACGTTCATTTCTCCCATTGGAGAGAATACTCAGGAGTACACGGGGATTTATGGGAACACTTTTTCCTCTTTCCTTCTCAAAAAGAAAATCCTGTCCACACAAAAGCATGGTTTAAAAACAAAACAAATTGTCCAGATGAAACCGCAATTGAATCGCTGCCAAAGACAGTCGGCAGGATGGGCCACACACACACACACACACACGCCACCGGAAATGTTGTTGTGGGAGTGTTGGAAGTAGCTGTGACCTCTGTAGCGCATTCTGATGCCCAATATAGTGGAAGGGTACTGTATATTTACAGTGAGGCGTCATTGGTGACAATTGTCACACACTCAGACGTTACAAGAAAACTCTTATTCTGTCAACAAGTAAACACTGAAAATGGAGTTTCTGAAAATCTTCACCCTGGCTGGAGTTTTACACAAGCTCCGTTTTAAGGGACCTAAAATGCTGTGTGTGTGTGTGTGTGTGTGTGTGTGTGTGTGTGTGTGTGTGTGTGTGTGTGTGTGTGTGTGTGTATTAGGCTGAAAAACATAGAAAAAGCTATGTTCACAAAAATACCCATATACTGCCGCGAGTCTCCTAAAGAGGCGTGGCAGAATAGGGGTGTAATGAGATGGTGTCCACATACTTTTGGCCATATATACAAACACTTTTTTTGTAGGAGGAAGTCGGTCGTCTTATTCTGAAGATTACAGATACAGGAGGGAATCTGGCCTTTAGTCTGCGTTACGCTGAAGAACGTCTCTAAGTTCCTCTCTTTGTTCAAAAGAGTCCTTTCCCAAGAAGAAAGATGAATTCAAGTGGCCACATTTGTTTCAGTAACATCGACTAGTTCTTTCAGAACGAGCCTAAATGAAGCGTTGCTCTGAATTCTGCATATGAACACAAGTTAATGGTTTCTTCATCCCCTTTTAATTAAGGAAACCATATGCAGACAGCGCGCCTCCGAATGAATTACTAATCCCAATATGTATGGAAATTAAGAATGGTGAAAAAAACAAATTACATTGGTACACTCTTATTAGGGAAACATAATGGAATCACTTCACTCTAAAATAAAGCAATCAGACATCTCCTAAATTAAACATCCAATATGAAGGCTGGGGGGGTGGTGGTGGTGCTGTTCCACACTGATCCTATTGGTACAATGAGGCCAGACAGTTAACGAACAACAACGTCTTCAAAAGCACCACAACAACAGTGTGCAGGAGTGTGTCTGCATCTGCGAGTGTGTGGATTATCAAAGACAGAGGTCCTTATTAACAAGCGTACAAACATAGGCAGACAGAGATGTGGGAGGGAGGTGTGTGCCGCGGCTCATTGTAGCAGGCAACTCTGACTGGCCACCCCATAATTACCTCCACAGCTCCAGCCTTTCAATCCCCCCCTCTCCTCTGCCTTCCGTTTGGTTCAAAAGAAGAAACAAAAGATGAGGAAGTGTTCTAGATCATTGTGAATCCACACTTTGATACGCTCTCATCTCCCCTCCGCTGCTGTTTAAACATGAGCCTTTCCTGCCCTCCCCACTTCCCCCTGCTCCTCCCCACTTTCTTTTCCAACCACAAAGCCTCAGTTTGATATGCAAGTGTTGCCCCCTCTCTCTCTCTATCACAAACTATTTTGGATTGCGGCGGGGAATCAGCGTCGTTGTCAGCCTGCTGCAATTTCCTTGCCACTTACATTATTCGTGTGTGTGTGTGTGTGTGTGTGTGTGTGTGTGTGTGTGTGTGTGTGTGCGTGCGTGTGTGCGTGCGTGCGTGATGAGAAGAGAGAGTGAAAAGGTTGAGGCTGCCACTGATGAGAATCACAGAGCCGACAGCAAGCACAACAACAACAATGTCAAAAATATCACTGGGTACCAGCTTTGACCTCAGTTTTACAGCACAAACACATTTAAGCACCAGTGGAAACTGCTTCCACCCAGGTGGGAATTGAAACTAACAACGTTGTTTCTATTCAAGGGTAATTGATAAAATCTATAACTGTGGAGTCAAGGCTTCCTAATGGTCAGTGTGGCTTTTCCCCACAGATACTACAGCTGAGTGCACAGCATGGCCGACTACCACACAGTCAGTTTCATGTTTGAATCAGAAATACTATTATGGAATGAGCATTAGGTTTATGTGTGACCATAGAAATAGTCGTCTAACAACAAAATCTCAACTTAAATTCCAAAATATATTTGTTCTGGAGCTCTCAGCCTCTTCAGCTGTGGATGCAGATGGATGTGTTTCACCCATAGCACCTTTAGAGGACAGGAGACGGTGAAACAAATACTACTTTTGAATACACTGTATGAAATTGGCCCGTTAGCAACCAAACAAGCAGCTAGCAAACTCTAGTGAATGAAATCGCGTACAATACAGACAACGGAGAACAAACTGCCGCGGCACAGTGCAGAGAAAGCAGCTACTGTGACTGAATAGAGCTAGCATGTCTCGGCTGGCTAGTGTGTTAGCGGTTAGCTAACACACTAGCATTAGAACCAAATGTTTCACCAAGACGCACAGATTCATTTGCTTTGTGGTGAGACCAGGACTGAACAGTTGCATACGAACAGATCCATGTCCATGAGCGAGACTCCACTGATGCAGTCGAAAGCTCTGGAACAGCTAGTTTACCACAACTTCAGTTGGAATTGTTTTGTCACAGAGACAAATATATATATATATATATTAAAAAAAGAAAGGTAGATCATTTCTTAGTTTGTTTTTATGTTGGAGTATTTGCAAAGAGCCCACGGCTTCAGTTTAAATCAACATTGATGTGTTTTTCACATTTTGATGTCTTCCCGATATGCACTTCATAACTCATATCAGTCAGAACTGTAGTGCCATCTTTCCAATAATGTTAATCAACAAATCTTTAATTGTTTCTTGAAAAGAGCTCAATAGCAAACATGTAATGTACTAATGTATCTGTAGAAATGCTTTTATTTATTACAATGTATTGAGTATTTCAATGTCAATCATTAAGTTATTTGTGATTTCTGTTACTTAAATGTGTTAAATGCGAACACATAAATAGATTTGATAAAGGGTTTATAAAGGACTCTGATGATAGGATTCGATGTTTACTCTAGATTTGATAAATGCTACTGAACCCCAAATCTACCCTGTATGAGAGAAAACAATGATTTAAACATATTTATAAGTAGCAATGAATAGTATTATTGTTCATTTCATGATGCTGTGCAGAAATGAGATTCAAAGTAAAGTTGACGAGGAGTTGCTCGTGGTGTTCTGGAGCCTGCTCACAGGCCTAACACTTGTTTCTGTGTCTGTTCATCACCAGTGAGAGCTGGGGGAAGGCCGGGGTGGGCGGTGGGAGGCAGAGCAGCCCAGAGCAGGACTCCTATAGGTGCTTCCACACTCCACTAACTAAAACAATGCAGCCCCGAGCTTGAACCAGCACACTGCTCTAACACCACAGTTCACAGAGCTATGTGTTAAAAAAATAATGGGCATGATCACAGCTGGGCACAGTGCAGAGAGGAGACAGAAGAACAGTGAGGATTCAGTGCTTTTATCTCTTCTCCTCCGTCTCTCTCCCCCTCTGGCCTCTGACGAGCTTTTTCTCGCAAACCCTGATCCTGCTACTGAGTCGCGCTGGGCTCTGACAGACTCTTGGTGCTTTTCTTGCGTTTCTTCTTGACCCTGTACACATGGAAGGTTTTGTTCTGGAATGTTCTGGAGAACAGAGCGGTGTAAGCTGCCGCGTCCGTCTTGATTTCTTCGCAAAATCGAGGGTGAGAGGCAGGCACGAGGTCCGGGTCATTCTCCCCCGGTCCGTCCATGATCTGATGGAAGACAGACACGAGCGCGTCATCAACAACAGCAGCTAGAAGGACACTGATGTGGGGACACGAGTTAATCAATGCATCAGCAACACATCGTTGCTGTAAATAACCGACAGCCTCTCACAGGCTCCAGTTTCATTTCACTTTGCATCCCTTGGCAGAAACTCTGCAGGACTTTTTAACAGCAGTTGTTCAAGCTTTGTATTAAATAATGTAGCAGCCAAGTATATATTATATATAGTATATAGCTTATAAAAGTGTATATAAAGAACAACACAGCGCTGCACCATCAGGTTGTTTAGTCGAGCACTTAAATCCTACATTTCAAATGTTTTTCCCAGCTTTGATTTTTTATTTATGTTTTAAACTAAATGCCAATAAATATGGCTTAAAGCAGAATACTTCATGAGAAAGAAACATGTTTATTAGAGTTATTGGAAATGTTTGGATCACTCAAGTCTGAAACAATCCTACGCAGCCACCACTGCAATCAAATTCCACAAATAGTAGAATACTAATAATAATATTAGTGTACCCTGATTAACAGAATAAACTGAATTAATAGACATGCAAAAATGTAGAATTATGTTATAAATGAAGCTCTGAACTATTCTGTACAGCCCTAAGCAATACCATTTCATTCTGAATATTTTTAAATAGTAAATAATCAATACTGAAGCTTTGTGAGTGAAGGATCTGGTTGGAAAGAAGGAAAGGAACCAAAAAACATTGAAAGAGAAATAAATGAATGAATAAAAGGAAAGACAAAAAAAGTAAGAAAAGGCGTAAAAGAGAAGGAGAAGGACGGGCAGCATTTTTTCAATAAAGCTGTCTAGATGTCAGATGTTGTGTATGCTGTGTGACATTTACAGCGTCACAAACAGACACACCGGCGTTGTGTTTTATGTGTCTTATACCACACTGAGCCAGACAGCTGGGCTGAAACTAGTCTCGCCTCTGGTAATCCAAATAGTCAGGACGCTGCATCCGACA
The DNA here is from genome assembly GCF_900634415.1 of Cottoperca gobio. Classification (NCBI taxonomy): domain Eukaryota; kingdom Metazoa; phylum Chordata; class Actinopteri; order Perciformes; family Bovichtidae; genus Cottoperca; species Cottoperca gobio. The sequence goes on from NC_041357.1 coordinate 3,626,270, forward strand.
TCAAAATAAGGAGAGATGGGGGGGAGAGAGCGACAGTGACGTGCAGATAAGAAGGGCGACTATTGATCTTTGTGGAGGCTGAGAGCTTTCACCCAGTCACAGAAGTCGGCTGAGGGGACAGCACATGTGGCCATGCACACACACACACACACACACACACACACACACACAGTCACACACATACACACAGTCACGATGAGTCACGTTAAATAAATGCCACCCACATGTCCGTTGGCCAGGTCGAGCAGGTCCCGCAGTCGGCAGCCTCGCCTGTGTCTCCGCTCGTAGCAGATGCTGTTTTCCAGCACCACATATTCGGCCCCAATGGCCCTCAGGATGTCGTAGACTTTCTCCGGGGACTGGCGAGCGTATACCTGATACACCTGCTCTCACACACACACACACACACACACACACACACACACACACACACACACACACACACACACACAGATGGAAGACAAGCAGATTTATTTAGGTTTGTGTGGACTTTTGATTGCTTTTTCTTTGCTAAAGATCATCTAGCTTTATAATTTAACACCAATATTGTTGAAAGGAGAAAACTTCTCTCCTGGAACTCAATTACAGAAACATTTATTTTCTGAATTAAAGTTTTGATGAAAGCTGGTTTATATTCAATTCTAACATGTTTGCTCAAAACAATAATGGGGAATTGAAAACAAAATCAGTGGGAGAGCAAAAACAAAAGTGTTAAAACATAACAGAGCTCAACATTCTGAAATCTGTTATGATTCATCTTTTATTCGTGGCAGATGAAATAAAACTTTTGATTAATTTCACATAAATAGACAACCCGTAAGAACTGAATTGTTTATCCGGGACACAACTCAGCCCACTAGTCGTGTTTAAATGGGTTTTGGTTTTAATACGAGCTGGAACATTGAAGTGACAAATCAACTTACACGTTTCTGGACCAAATAAAGACCAAGGCTGTGACTGAAATCCCTCCCCATCCTGCACTGTGTTCTCCCTCACCATTTTATTTGAATGTCTGAATGTGAACTACACAGTGCCCTCAAAAATACTTTCTGCTAACAATCACACACATGTATAAATGCAAAGATTTATTGCAAATGGTGAGCAATTCTTGGTGCTGTCAGCGGCCAAAATCCATTCTTTAATTCCCGCCTGAGTGTCCGTCATATAGGGAGTGGTGAATGAGTTGAGGAGGGAGGGATTTCGGACCCAGATGTTGTGAAGGTGATACTCACACCGCATAAGAACTGGAGCTAAACTTTGTCAGTCCACCCTGATTCAAAGTGAATCCATCCAAGTAACATAATCCTTCTACTTGAGGGGTGACTATCACAATTTCATTGTTTATTTATTTAAAAATGTCCATAATGGCAATGCTAACACACTGATGATTAGCAGCCTGTCTAGCTAAACCTTTTCGTTCTACAGACAATGTCCCGGAAACTAACTTGTAAAAAGGATAAAAAACTAATGTGGATGAATGCTTTTGCGATCCATGTCCATGATCCATGTTTCTTACTGTCAACACATGTCATGCAAAGTCCCAAACCAACAATACATTGATCAACTATTGTGTGTCTGATTTATCTTCCTTCTCTGTTTTTCCTTCCTGTTTTTAACAGTATTGTTAAAAACACATCTGATAGGAAAATACAGGAAATACTAATTGTTAAGCACAGCAGGGGACAGGAGGTGAACTGCTCAATCAAAGAACAGTCCTCAGTCGGTTGAATTTGCACGTCTGGGATCTGAGTTGATCAGTACATCTGTGTTTACTGTAAACCCCATCTTGTAGAACAAAGAAAGACTGACCTGGAAGCTTTTGTGACTTCCTGTCCTTTGAATGGGTATACAGTAAATACTGAGGCTGGGAGAGTTGCTCCGGTGAGCAACACAGCAGAACTTACAACCTGTATGTGCGTGAGTTTGATCATCCTTTGTATGAATAAAACTCGGCTCCTTCTTGCAAGAATATTGATTAAACCCTTTTATTTGATTTGGATCCTGACTTCGTGGTGTTATTAGGAATATTTTTCCAACAACATCACTGCTGCACGTCATCCCCTCTCTCTTCCCATATGTCTCTATGGCCTTTTCTATCCATGTAAGGCCAAACTAATATTAATAATAATCAGTTTTCACACAAATGGAGTTGGAGTTGAGAGTCACAGGCAAGATAGGAAAGTCGTAAAAGGGTTGACCAACGTTATCCTTAAAGGGCCTACGAAATGATAAACATGAATTTCTACTGATGATAGTAAATGCTATTTGTGTTGTAAAATGATGTGTTATTTATGACACAATGATCGCAGTATTTAATAAATCATGATTTAGTATGTCGACCACCGATGTTTACATTGCCGCTACCGGAAACACCCGACGCCGTGTTCTGACGTCACAAGTAGAAAACAGTCCACCAGTTGAATACACAGACAGCACGGCAGAAGCGGCAGAAGCGTCAGACGTGGCGATGTTGGACTCTGGCTCAGATACAGTATTTCGACAGAATCGAGTGACAGTGAGTCGTCACACGTTGCACCCTCAAGAAGAGGAGTTTATTGAAGAGGATGCCGGTGTCGCGGATTTAGATCATGCGGGCGAGTTTAACGTGGTGGAAACAGCAGCTGGAGACACAGTATTCAAGATGGAGACACAGACGGGAGCGAACATGCGGATGATGGTGACGGTGATGCTGGATTTGGCGGAGATCCTGTGCGACAACAGAAAACAGCCAAGTATATACATTTGATTATAGTTCATAGAACTTCTCAATATATAGTAAATACATCATAATAAAACGTAACATTATCCTCGATCGTAAATAGATCGCAAGCTATCGATAGCTTGCTAGCGAGTCGATAGCTTGGTTTCCTTGAATTGTTATGAACCCGACTATTTGTCTGCAAATTGCTCGATCGCTAAATATTCAATTATTTCTCTACTTGGACACATCGACGTCTGTAAAGCTTGATAACTTGATTCTTTCTCGAAGTTTCTGCGGTTGAGGTTCTATCGTTGTGTCTGATGTCAAACGTCCTATATTACGAGGCTGTATATAAAGCATTAGCTATTAGCTAACAAACAGACCGGAGGACAGCGCTGGTTTATAAAGTATAGTCTGTATACTGACCGTCTCACGGCTGCCTATAGTAGCCAGAACACTTACCAGATGTTCATGGAAGTTACGATGTCGTAACTTTACGAGACTTACGTGAAATGGGTAACAAGTTGCTACTAGATAGATCCGACCTCCGTACGACCATAACAGGCCTATGAGCTGCTTACGAGCCTGTCGTGAAACACAGGCATATAAATAGTATGAAATTAAGATGACGTTAATATTGGCCTTTTTTCTGGATATTGCATATTGTGTACATGTCTTTACCACTCTTCAATATTCAAATATTAAATCAATATTAAATCAATATTAAATCAATATTAAATCAATATTAAATCAATATTAAACGAGACGGTGCATGGCGAGTGTAAAACAGAGAAAGCTGGACGCAGAATGTCGCACTTTCCAGCAGAAATGGACGAACGATTATTTCTTTGTGGAAGTAAAAGGCCAGTGTGTCTAGTTTGTGCGGACGTACTTGCGGTGATTAAAAATCATTTTGAGCGTCATTACAGCAGGAAACATGTCAAACTGCACGAGCTGAAAGGACGAGTGCGTTTGGATAAAGTTAACGCTCTTCGGCGGAGTTTGGCCCAACAAGCTGCTCTCTGCAGAGCGGAACATAAACACATGGACAGATAGAGAGGTAGACCACCACACCAAGAACAGACTGTTCACCACTGCTGTGCAATTATCACTGCCATTTACAATATTCACTTATTATTATATTATTTTTTATTTCTATTTAATTATTGTGTACTGCCTTTTTACTTCATATGTTCTTTTGCTGTGACAAGATACATTTCCCCGTTGTGGGACTAATAAAGGATTTCTGATAAAACAGAAACATACATGGATAAACAAGTTGCTTTTTTGCATTTAGCATAAAAGAAAGGTGAAATGAATGGGCTGTGTCTGGGTTATGAGTTCAATAATTAGTATGGCCCTCGAAGGATGTTGTAAAAGAAAAATGGCCCTTGACGTGTAAAAGGTTCCCCACCCCTGCTGTAGCTTAATAGGGGAAGGGTGTATTAGTGTGACAGTTTACTGTAAAATAAACCTTTTCAACAGTTGATTCCTAATTTTGAATTTTCATTTTCCACAAATTAATTATTTTGGAGTGACACACAAATGTCAAACAAGTCCAGAGAACTGGAAATGTCATTAGGGTTCTTACAAATGTTTGGAAATGCACAGTTTACACAGTTTTCCTGCTCAATATCACACACAGCCACCCACACAAACACACCCACACACACACCCACACAAACACAAAGCCCAGAAGGTCTTGTGGGTCGTGGATCATTAATGAGCTCCACACTAAGATCAGGCCTTGCCAGCGGCTCAGCTCGGCTGACTTCCCGCTGGGAGGCAAAACATAGGATCAGCCACCCAAGAGATGACCCACACATTACTCCTTGCTCATAATGAAGAAAACACACACACACACACACACACACACACACACACACACACACACACACACACACACACACACACACACACACTGCATGCAGGAGCAGAAACAAATGAATAACAGTAAAGCTAATTTGCAACAGTGTTTTTCATCAGTCCTTTGTGTTAACAGCATTTTTCTAGCTTCAGTGTTTTGGATGTCAAGTTTTGTATTTCAGAGTAACACAGTTATTCAAGTCTATTGGCTGGACATGTCATAAAGGGCATGTGAAGGTCAAAGGGGGAAAAACCTCCTATAAAGACACGATGCAAAGATAATTCACACGAACTAAGAAAAGCAAAAAGAGTATGTCATTTAACAAATAATTCAATATGTAAAAAAAAAAGACAGAATCAAATAGATATATTTTTTTTACTCAGTACGGTTTGAAACATGTTTTCCTCCATTAATGACAGTAAAAACCATTTGCATCCAGATTAATAGAAAGCCAACGACAGTGCTCTTCTGCAGCTTTTCTCCCATACATTACTTAGATGCACTTAAGTGTGAGTGTCACCATTAAGCTCTCCTTTACTGGAGCGCAACATTTTCAGTCTCCATTTTCCCTACGTTAGAACTCAGGCGTACTTAATAGATACGCATTGCACTCAGTGCTTCTTCTGATCCCATATTCATTCACACAATCACTGCAGGTCACTGACCCCCCCATCTACAGACAAGTCCTTTGTCTCTCACACAAGACACTAACACACAGCAGAGTGAGATGGATGGCTCAGGCAACGTGGCTTCAGCTGCAGTGGCACAACACAGATTTCTCTTTGGAGGAAAGAGGCTGCCATTAAATGAACAGCAGGTTCTGGGAAAAGGGACTTTGATTAAAGGACTAAAATAATATCTAAAGGTTGAATATTACTACAATAAAATGGCAACCTGCAGGTCTTAAAAGTGCGTTAAACCTGCATTCTTTCAGATGTCCAGCAGGGGGCGACTCCACTGGTTGCTAAATGAAGTCCAATTGTATAGAAGTCTATGAGAAAATGAGTTCTCGCTCGATTTATTACCGCAGTAAACATTTTCCTGACAAGATTCTCAATCGCTAGTTTCAAGTCTTCTTTAATACAGCGTGATGGTAAATCATGGTCCCATTTAGAGTAAAATACACGATAAAGCAGGGTACCCTTCAGGGTGTGGCTACCTTGTGATTGACAGGTCGCTACCACAGTGTTGTTCAGCATTCCCTTGAAGGAGTCGGCTGTTCATTTTTTCGGGTAAGTACATTTTATTTAAGGATGTTTTCCAATTGTCAAAATCAGCTTCCCACTTCATTCATTACAGATGCATTACGGATGCACCCCGCCAACCATGCTAGCGCTAGCTTTAGCTGGTAGCTTAGTGTTTGCTATGCTAATGCTACCTGGCCCCTGCTGGGGCTCCCTCCTCTCCAGCTCCATCCTTTCGTTTACATCAGGTCTCTTCTCTTTCCAAAAAAACAAGATGGCGATGGCTTAAATGCCTCAAGTCTCAAACTCAAGTCTTTCAAAACAGTAGTCCACAAACCAATGAGTGACATGACTCAACTTCTTATACACAGTCTATGGTAGCTACACTGTTATAGTTACTATGGACGCTAAGATGAATAAATAAATCGGCTTGTTTTACTAAACTGAAGAATTAAAATGTTCTTGTGAATATAAAGAACGTACGTTGGATGATTCATACTATCCTAAGACCTTAGCTGGCACCAAACAACAACTTCAAAAACAAAAGAAAGAAAGAAAAGTAGCGAGTGCTGCTGTTCAGCCACATATTTAGAGGCAGCACAGTTGCAACAAAGTCAATAGAAAAACAAGAACCGAGACAAAGTTGAAAATTCGCTCTGGGCACCTCACATTTAGGAGGAGACGGAGTTCATCTGCTTGAGCTGTAAATGTTTCTACTTGAGTGAAAATGTGTGTTTTTTCCGAGTTTCACTGACACCATGTATATAGAGACAAGAGCAGAAAGGAGCGTGTCTGGAGGAAAATAAGTGGATATCATGGCAACTTTGGCAGTCAGAGCTGTCACACATCAGTTGTCCATTAAATGCTTGAGAACACAAGATTGCAGCCAAGATAGAAACACCACTCCTGTGGTCAAAACCAGCCAGAAACAAATCTCCATCTCCTCCTATTCCACCATGGTCACAAAAACTGAATACACTGCCATCCAATTTTCAGCTCTGAACTTTCACATTGTTGTATCACTAAATCTCATGTCACTATCGTTTCCTAACCCTGAAACTCACTTTGCACGTCTACGAGCACACGGTGACTCAAACAGGTGCACGGTTCATTCAAATGAGGCAGCGCAAAGTGATTGTTGTTGGTGGAACCAGAAGCCACGTCTGTTTCTGGCGCCGGTCTGGTGATTTTATCGACAAGAGCAAAACTTAATACTTGGAGCAAGATTAATTATTTCAATTTATTACACTCCAGCCAGTAAATGCATTTAAATTCAGAAATGAACTTTTAATGTAGTTAAAGCAGGAACTCGGTAAAGCAGTCAGCATTCATACCTACATTTTGATTCTAACAGTATCTGCTGCACACAGCTGCTTTACTGTGTGAACAAGTTCTCTTTCTGCTCTTTAAGGACACATCTTCTATCTTTCTGGTAGTAGAATTATAACTCCCATCGTTGTGTACTCGGCTCCATTGTCATGGCAAAGGATGCAACAATATGTTCCATTGGTGCGCTTTGTATGTCTGTATGTATGTATTCCATTAGTATTAGTCATTCCTGTTTTGTTTCAGCACAGCAGTACCCATAAGTGATGTCTGTGCGCCAGGTACTGTGTTATTGATGCGGTCCGTGGCCTTTTACACCCTCCGACCCACCAGATCAGCAGCCTATCTGTGTTCTGGCACCTCCTGATTTACAAATTAAACACTCCCCAAGACTCACCGCAACTAAAGCAGCCTTTAAAGTCAGAGAGGGCTCTAAATCAAAACCTTAACATGTGATTGGACTGCTCGAAAGCGGGTGTGGCTGAGCAAATACAGCACAATACAAAGCTGTAGACCTGTTCCCCTCCACACATTGGATCAGGAGGAGGAAGGTAATTAACACATTCAACCTCGAACGCATTATTCAGAAATGTACACAAAGTTTTTGCTACATATATATGATAAACAACTGAATGAGGGACGCATGATAAGAAATGGGAAAATGTATTTCATTTCATTGTGCCTCAAAGAACATCAAGACAACAAAGATGGTTGTGAGAAAGCTTTATGATCAGCGCGGTAAAGAAAATGTTTCTATCAATAGAGTCTGACCCCTGTTGGTTTGATGTAGTATTCTTATTTAACGCGCGTCACATAGCATCATACGGGGAAAAGGGCTGAAAATGAGTGTGTCCACCCGGGTGTCATGTTTCACATGGAGCCGATAAATACCTGTGACTGCAACGTTTCCCACTTAAGACAAAAGCCATCGTTAGTGGGTTTTGTCTTCAGTGGGAAAGGGCCGTTATACTCTTGGCTAATGCACACTACAACCAAACTCACTCACCACACTATTATTACCCCCCACGCACACAAACATGTCGAAGTTATGACAATTAAAGCTCTTAAAGCTAATATATGCTTGAATTGGCATTCATATAACATGACTCACTTGCACAGCTGACACTGTAATTACCATCCATTTCCTTCAGTGTTGAAATGTTCCATTTATTGTGTGTTTATTGTGTGTTATCTTGCGAGCACTCTGGTAGTTTGTGTATGTTTGACAGTATAGTGCAGCCTACAGTACCTGCTTAGTCCTCTCCCGCAGGTCTTTATCTTCATAGTGGGGGTGGTTGGTGAGAACTCTGCCTGTGCACAGCTTGATGCCAGCCAGCAGCTGCATGCTGCCTGCAAATACAGCCCGCCTAGGGGTCTTTGTGCTGTGGACAACAGAGAGAGAAGGACACATCATTCACCGCTGTAAATATAGAGATACAACTTACCATAACAAATCTTTTGACAAATGTCTTAGAGCTTTGTGAGTGAAAACAGAGAAGAGAGAAAAAGCATTAAAACGCACAAAGATGTTCTGCAGTTTGGAGATGAAAAGTTTAACGGGTACCTCAAGTCATCAAAAAGGTTTGATTGAATTTCGCTTTTGTTTATTTTCTAGCTTTGTTATTCCGTCCACATTATTTTGCTTTCTGCATTTGCCTCAATAATTGGGACATATTGATGGCATTTAAAAGTTTCTTTCAGAGATGTTACCTCAAGGACGGTGGCTACCTACATCAGAGCCAAATAAAAACAGTCAATCACAAAGAGATGACAAAAGCTGTGAGGGGTTACTGTGGTACAGAACAAACTGCAGGCGCAAGGGGAAACCATGTGAGGTCGTGGCGTGTTAATAAGTTGCTGTGTATGTTAATCAAACTTGACCTTTGTGTGCAGGGGTGCAAAGGTGACAAAGATGCAAAAGATGATCCGACATGAAGAAAAATAAATAATAATAATCAGCTCGGGATGCATGATGATATCTGCACTAGGACGGGCCATCTCATATTGTTCACGATAATACCAGTATCCTTTTTTATATGATCAAATAATAATAATAATAAATTGTATTTATAGGCGCACTTTTCATTTGAGTAAACACAACTCAAAGTGCTAAAATAAATTCATATTGTGTTAATGGCAGTATTTCCACTTGTTAACGTAATGACATCATACCTTTACGCACAGCAACGGCAAGTATGGCTGAGAGCTCAATTGCCTTAGGCCTGGGCGTCTAACACCACAGCCCCAAATGGCCCCGGACCCTTTCAGAGCCTTGCTGCTCCTCTGGTACACTCCTCCTCTCTCGCCGTGCACGCAGGCAGGAGAGCGCTTCGGCCATTTTGTCATAATGTAAGCCCATGTGAAGCTAGACAAATATAATGCAATATGTGTGACTGTGCCATAGTCCTCAGACACAAGTTACAGCAGGAAGAGTAGAGGGGAGATGGCAGATCACTGTAACATCATTATAGATATAAATGGCCTGGTTAGTCCACTTACACAGAAATACTGAATATAGACTGCTGTACATATTGTATGCTGTGTGTGTGTGTGTGTGTGTGTGTGTGTGTGTGTGTGTGTGTGTGTGTGTGTGTGTGTGTGTGTGTGTGTCTGTGTGTGTGTGTGTGAAATAAAGGCATTAGCTGGAGTGCATGTGCACATATGCCTGTGTGTAGTAATGCATAATCTCAGGGCGGATGTGTAGGTAGGTGTCTTGGCCTTCTGACCTGTAGAAGTGGGTCATTTCCATTTCTGCCTGTCTTCTTTCAGTGAGTGTGTGAATTTAATCGCCTACTGCATCCCAGGGAGTAGCTTCCATTCCCTCCAAGTTGATTTACATTTAATTCCATGTTTATATTATGATATGTGAATGCCAGAAGGCATGCAGCCCACTGACATTATAAAAATGAAATAATGACATTAATTGAGTAAATGGGAGGGGTTAGGGGGCACTTCTGTTCAAATAATACCTGTATAATATGATACAATATTGGATGTCTTCAGCTTCTGAGAACCAACAGAGTAGAATAGAGGAGCTGCAGTAATGGGAGGTATGACAAGAGTAATGGGGCTGGTGCAGGAATGGTGCGCACGCACAGATTTGATTACTTTTACCTTAACATGTTATACAATGTATTTTCTATGTTCGAGTAGTTTATTGTGTATTTACCTCCGCCAAGGACTTTATGTTTTCAGTTCTGTTTGTCTATTTGTCTGTCAGCAGGATTATGAAAAAACTACTGGCCTGATTGTTATGAAACTTGGTGGAAGGGTGCAGGATGGGCCAAGCAAGAACCCATTATATTTTGGAGCGGATCCGAATCATGGGGAGGTTAAACACAAACTAAGTTTAACTTTTGTTAACATTGTAAGATCGGGCATTTGTGCTAATTGTTGGGTCAGACATTTGTTTCCCCTGATAATGCTACATTGTGAACGATTAATCCATGTTGAAATCGGCAGAAGGAAATCTAGTTAACTTTAACTGTTAGCTAGCTAGACTATTAGGCGAAGATGAATTATAACGTTATCTGTCAAATTGTAGTGTTTGGTGAGAAACTTCAATAAATATAGTTGTTTGAAGGAGATGTTTTCACAGCAATATGAAATAGATAATAGAGAGGGAATTATGACCTGCTTAACTTCCTAACATAAACCAGCATGCAAACGGTAGTAAAGGAATTTATGTTCCAGGACATAGAATCTATTGTTTTGTCTTTACCCTGGTATCAAATTGATATAGACAATTGTAAAACTTCACTGGTATTGGTATGGACTAATACATTTCTGGTATCGGGACATCTAATTAGATCAAAGTGCTGCTGAGTGGCTTATTGGTGTTATTATATGATATCATTTTATTATTAACTATTTTAATTGAAGATAAATCCAACTTTTAATTTAGATAATAACCAGAGATTGACGTGCACTCGCTCAGCGGTGGAGCGCACTATCAATATCTACCTAGAAGAAAAGTGTTTTTTTCTGTTCGGTGCCCTTAAGTGGCATTTCCTTTCCTTTCTTCTCTTGTCTGAGTTTAACATTACCTGTCAAATGTCAGTGGCTTGTTGGTTGTGGTGTGCTCACAGCACTTACTGTAAGTCTGCTGCCCTTATATGGGTTTACTGGGGCATTTACTGCTAGTTGAAAATTGCCAAATAGGGCATCCAATTTGAGATCACACGCAATTAATTAACATACACAGGTGGGTAAGAACAGATTTGCCGCACGTTTGATGAATACCACATGGGATTTTCTTATTTTCCTCTTATTGCTGTTTGCATATAATGTGACCTCTATATGCAGGAAATCTGAATACCTGTTGTAAACTATAGACTGGGTAAGAAAACAGGTAAATTGCATTATATTAAAATAAAGCATGTAACTTCTTCACTATCCATGAACGTTGAAAGGAGCCAGTTGAGGTGGTTCGGGCATCTAGTAAGGATGCCACCTGGGCGCCTCCCTAGGGAGGTGTTCCAGGCACGTCCAGCTGGGAGGAGACCCCGGGGAAGACCCAGGACTCGGTGGAGAGATTATATCTCCTCACTGCCTGGGAACGCCTCAGGATCCCCCAGTCGGAGCTGGAGGATGTGGCCCGGAGAAGGGAAGATTGGGGTTCCTTACTGGAGCTGCTGCCCCCGCAACCCGATCCCGGATAAGAGGTAGACGATGGATGGATATAATGTGACCTCTATATGCAGGAAATCTGAATACCTGTTGTACTCTTACTTACTGTTCAACAATACTGATCGCATACCCTCATCTACATATTATGTTGCTATGGAGATTTGTGATTTTCGACTGCAAAGGCTCTTGTCAGGGTTGTGCCAGCATTTGCCTTCAGGAACTTATCACCAAGCGCCAACGTCCGGGTCTGAAACCAATGTGGAAGTGCTTTAAAAACAGAATGATCTCTAATGACCTAGCAGGGGGCGACTCCACTGGTTGCAAAAAGTCTGATTGTATAGAAGTCTATGAGCAAATGACCCTACTTTCTCCTGTTTTATTACACCAGTAAACATTTTCCTAATTAATGTATGGTGTCAGTGACTAGTTTCAAGTCTTCCTCAATACAGAATTTTTATAAAATATGGTGCCATTTAGCGTAAAATTGACGATTAAGCAGGGTATGCTTCATCACGGTGTTGTCCGGTTTATGTGTTGTCTATGTTTTTATCTTATAACTTTAACCCTTTCACAGTTTGTTTTCACTACATGAAAGTTCATTGAATAAATAATGTTGAATAACATTTTGGCCACCCTCTCGTGTCACTTCTGGCTCCAAAAAAACAAGTTGGCGACAGCAAAAATGCAAAACTCGAGGCTTTAAAACCATAGTCCACAAACCAATGGGTGACGTCACAGTGACTATGTCCAAATGAAAAACGTTGTTTAGTGCTGGTCTTATACATGATGTTTGGTGACCTAACATAACCCAGACCAGCTTTACCCAACTTGACCCATTCAGTGTATAAACAACATGTGTGGGTGTGCAGGAATAAAAGGGTAATGCAACATCTCCAAGGAGCTGCGTGGTCTTTGTGATCATTATTTTAGTCACTTCCTCCTGCAAAGAGTTGAGAAAGCACTCCAACCACCCGCAGACACAGAACCCCACGCAGAGTTAAATGGTACTGAGAGGAAATTATGATAACGACTAATGGTGAGATTGAGGAAGTGATTTTGAGAGTTCTTATAAATGTGCCAGGCCGTAGATCTTCTACTGAAGTCTCACTTCTGATTGAGAGGTGTGTAGTTCATTCAAGGACACTCTCCCTCTGACTATCTGGATGAGTTAGTATGCCATGGAAGACACACACACACACACACACACACACACACACACACACACACACACACAGATTACAGAGCTGCACTTTCACCATTTAAGGATGAGGCAAAATGCTGTTAATTTAGACGATTTAAAACAGGACAAGGAGCAGGATGACAGGAAGACAATGGAGGGAGCAAGAGATCGAGTGTGTCAAAGCACGAGCAGAAGATGTAAAACAACAGTGAGGATACAGTTTCACAGAGGAAGCAGAAAAATGTATTTATACAGAAGTATTGATATACGGATGAATAGTGACACATGTTAGCAGGAGTGGATAAGGTCATTTGTTTTAATTAGACAGACAAATGGACACAATAAGACAGATCTAGAGAGAGAGTGATGAGCTCTATTTGCACTAGAATTATCTAGGGACCTAATGTGAGTTAGGAGCTTAACCTTTATCCAGACAGGATGAACAATTGAGACAGTCCACGCCAGAACAATGACAGCATTAGTCATTTGAACAAACACTTAGAATCAGCATTATTTATGGTTTTAGTGATGACCGTCCTGTCAGTAAAGGCAGAAAGCAGAAATAGCATGATATTGTACCAACCCAAAAACAGTTTGGATGCCTACTTAAATGTTTTAGCTACTGATACTGACACAGCAGTATTCAGCTATATACATGAATAACACTCCCTGCACTGGGTGCTGTAGTGTTATTAAGAACAAAAGCTTCAGGTTAGGTAATGTGGGCTGTGAAAGCTGGCGGTCAATGTGTTTAGCTGACAGTAGCTGGGTTTCCATCCAAATGTTTTAAGAAAATCGGCAAAAGAAAAATGGGAATAAATACTTTAGAAGTTGTTCATCGAGCAGTAGGTGGCGCTATTTGTCCAGTCGGAAAACTTTGCAGAAGGAGAGGGCGCAGCAAGATGACGTAGTTAAAAGAGTTGCCAGTCTGACCTCAAATTCATGAGCTTTGAGTTGTAATGTGGAAACATAGACGTCGCAAAGTAGAATTAACCCAACATTTACGTTTGTCCGCCATGTTTCTGCGTAATATGACGTAAACTTGGCAAGTTGTGTCCCAACATTTCAAGTAGTGCTGCAAAAAACTCGAGCGGCTTGTCGCATGAGAATAGCTGGTCCACCTTAAAAGTCATCCCACCTTAAGCTTGAACTGTAGTGGTTAACCAGCGCTTCACTTTTATCAGCAGGTGGTGTTGAGGAGTTCTAGCATTTATTCACGACAAATAAACTGCACACACACACACACACACACGCACACGCTCCCTCACTCTTTCTCTTCCTTTAACCGACTGCACACTTGCTATCGCTCACCACGGTACAGGCTGAAGGGAGATGATTTGTGGTTGGTGGAGGCAGATTGGCAGTTTAATAAAATCCTTATTGCTAACTCTTTCTTTTCTCTCTCTCTCTTCTCTCTCTCTCTCTCTCTCTCTCTCTCTCTCTCTCTCTCTCTCTCTCTCTCTCTCTCTCTCTCTCTCTCTCTCTCTCTCTCTCTCTCTCTCTCTCTCTCTCTCTCTCTATGTCCCTCTCTTTACTGTCCCTCTCTTACTCTCTCCCTCTGTCTCTCAACCGAACTTGCTAGTGAAGAAAGCTGCGCACTAGTTATTACTTTAGTTTATTAAACATCTTAATAATACGTTTATAAAAGACGCTTGCAGAACACTGGCAGAAACCCTGAATTGTTTAACCAACAATATTCATTAATGTATTTATTCATCTTTTGGACTTGGCTGATAAACTTTTACTACGTTTTGTCAATGTCGGGACTCTGAGTCTATGTCCTTTTTGGAACAGTCATAATGTTCCTTTACAAGGCACTGACACATTATTATTGTGTTTAAGCGCGAGGATTTGTGCGATAAACAAAGTTTCACTCAAATATGCTGACTTTTTCACTTGAACCTGTTCTCTCTCTGAATAAGTCTCCATGCCGAGCAGCTAGATCAGCCTCCTGAATTTGCAGCAAAACTTCTGTCAAAGCTCTCATTAATTATTTCCACCGCAGCCTTCATAATTCTCGACCACAGACTGTATATCTCGACCCAGAAGAGGAGCGGTAGGGCAGGGTAGGAAAATACAAGAAAAATATTAACTCAGGCTACGAGAGGCAGATTCTCACGAGATGGTATTATCAAATGATCTCTGTACTTGTTGAACTGTGTATGTTAGATGGGAGGGAAAAAAGAGAGGCAAGATATTGTGTAACTATATTTCTATATAGTGTCAAACTTTCTGTGCCAATGAATGCCAAACACATCTTACGAATACCCTCCAACTCTTCCTCGCTGTGTGGAAGTGACTGAGATCATTCTTTCATGAGCAAGGCAAAATCAGGCTATACTTAAACATTGCTTTCCTAATTTTGTAAAACAAAATGTAACAAATAAATTAGCGCTGCAACCTCATGTCCGCATTTAATCTTAGGGTTCACAACTGACAAAACATTTAATCACCTTGGACTTGGACCATTTTCTACTTTTTTCTGACATTTTATATTCAATGAATCAATAAAATGCTCAGCATATAATAAATAATAAATAGATAATAAATCACGCACTAGCAACTTGCGAAAAAATATTTCAATAAAAATCAGGAATTACAATTCAAATGTACAACAAATTGGTCAAAAATTAAACAGGAGTTAAAATTTCAGAACATAATGAATATAGTATATAAACATAGAACTGAATTCAGTAGATCGGCCACAATGTCCCCGATACCCGACCCGGCTATATGAGTCAGTATCGGCCCGATGTCGGTGCATCCCTACTCCAATGATAACTTTTGAGCCGCTACATTGAAAATCCAATAAAACCCACTCCTGCCTCTCATCTGTACTGTGAAATATCAGCTTTGCTCCCTATTCCAGCTCCAGCCGGCAGTGCACTGCAGTGTGCAGTGAAATGACAGAGCTGAGTATGGACTGTGGTTATCTGTGAGCCCTGATAGTCTGAGGAGCAGCTGTTTATATCAAACATGTGCCTGAACTTAAGCGGCTCCTCTCTATGCTGCACATGTAACACTTGCACTGCCCTGAACTCTTCATGCCCGACACCCAGTTCATATGTCAGAGAGCAGGGTGGCCAAGCTGCTGCTAATCAGCACTTCTTTTTTTTTTATAAGCCGCCGTTGATGGACACCACACTTCTTTTGCAACAAAATCGTGCAAATCTGGATTTAAAAAAGGTGAAGATGGAACAAGCAGAGTTGCAGAGCACATGGGTTGGACAGAAGCGATATTGGTGGCTTTAAAACTGCACACTCACAACTATAACTCAGAGGCAGTGGAACGACCAGGCATTGCTATTGATTTATTGACTGTCCATTTAGAGAGGAGTATCAGCCTCCAGCTGAGCTGTGGAGCCGCTGCTCTTATCAAGTGGAAACTTGTGAAATATGGTTGTGCAAAGTGCAGATGGTTGTTATCACGTTAGCATACGCCTTAGTTCTTCAAAACCATGAAGTTCTGGGTCATGACTGACTGCCCTGGGAGTTATGATAAACCCCTCATTAACCGGTCTAAACACACATATTTCTATACTCATGAGGGCCTAGGACATCTGTTATTAGCTCTTCTTACCTCTAATCTAATCCTAATATCATCTCTTAATCCAAAATCTTTATCCTTTCCTAATCCTGACACTGATTTTAGATAGTCTTTGTAGAACTAAGAATTTGGTAAAACAGAAGGACTTTTCTGAACCTTTTATCCTTGTTACACTTAAACAAAAACAAACAAACAGATAAAGATCGCCGTGCATGTGTATTTTTCTTCTGGTTTCAACGACATTCGTACATGATTCATACATGCAGCACATCCCCTGCAGTCAGAATTAACACAATTAGTCCCTGACAGCTTTACATGAAGATGCTAGCCGGCCCAGAAATGTACAGCATGTATGTATCTTTGTTCTTCCCCTCATTAAACCACAGTTTGAGAATCTCCCATCATATGTCCGTGTAAAACTAAATAGCCTCGGCCTCAGCTGGAATATGCAACGTAACATGAACCCCCTTCCCCATCTTAACACTTTCATATGGAATGTAATTAGCGCAGCAGCAAGAAGCTTAGCGCTCCGCCCTGCTCTCAGCCCCAACCAAGGTAACTCTAGGCAGCCCCTAATCCTAAGAGCCTAATGGGATTAGCTCCGGAGGGAAGGGAACCCATGTCACACGCACAAATACATTCAAAATCCCAACCTCTCCTCCTCTGCCTCGCTATCCATCTCTCTTTCCCTCTCTCTGAGCCATTCCACTATCTGCCTAATAGGATTAGACCAAAATTGTCCATTTCTTAAAAGTCCCATCTGGTCCACTCAGTGTCATCAGGCTGATGCTGATGATGATAGGATGGAAATAATGAGCTTTGAATCATGACTTATTCAGTGAAGAAGTGAACTACAGTGATTATCTATGGGAAAGACCTCAATCCTAACGGCTTCTAATTAGCATTTTGTTTTAATAGAGTTACGGCCAATCACCAAAATCTTGTCTCAAAAAAGATTCAATTCCGACAAGAACAACAAGAAGAAAAACATGGAAACAGTGAAACTTGGAGGACTTTTTCACTTTAGTTCAAAATAATAGCAATCAGCAAAGTTACAAATCATTTGTTTCAGATGGAAGACGTATTGGCTCACCGTGGTTCAGGCTGTTTTGGGACATGAATGCTCCTGCGTGTAGGACTGAGCACTCTAAGTGCATAAAGGCAAACATTCACAAAAGGCTTCCAATCTATGCTCGGCTTCCACATATACATAAACCTGCACAATCTACGCCTTCCCTTATACTGCACAGAGCAGGTTGCACTTAAGTACAGCACTTGCATCCACAGCAAAAACATGCTAGTAGAACAAAAACATTTACCACATTCTCATTGATTTCTGAAATGACGTAAATCTCTCGCAAACGCTTGGAGGACAATAATTGGAAGATCCTTCTTTTGCTGCGCTTTACTTAACACACATTCAAGCAGCGTCGTTCCCAGAGAGCTGCCGTACTCCTCCCTGCTTAACGAAGGATTCACACTGAGGTACACAGAACTACATTACAGTGTATAAAATAAGTTCTTTCTTTTTTGTGATTAATATTTCATATTTGTTTTACTTGTATAAGTAAGCATGTATTTTTATTATTAATTGTTTTCAAATATCAAATATGAGTTTGATCCAGTGAATAAAGTGAGATGATCTACATGTTAAAAAGAAATACAACACCAGAGGAATATCCCGTCCGCAAACAACATATGATTGTACTTGCTCCCACTATCCTGTGATGTTAATGCTGCATGAAGTTCATTGTTTAAATTGTTTAATGTTACCAATTATTTTGAGATTTTAAATTGCGAAAATGTAAAAAACAAATAACGATTCACAAAATCCAACTTCCCATGTCTCACCATTTTTAAAACTTTTGATTGATTGAAGACATGAATTCAATGCCTCAGTCTTTCTAAGGATCCGTGGGAACCCTGATAGGAGAAGTGGAAGATCTAACTATCTGGTTCAACACCAACTGCCTCCTCAAGAAAGCACAACAAAGACTGTGCTCTCTGAGACGTCTCGAGAAGTTCAGTACGAGCAACAACACTGGAGTGAATTTTCATCGCTGTTCCATTGAGAGTGTTCTGACAGGCTGGATATCATCCATCATTGGCACAGAACTAACATAACTTCATACCATTTACACCATTCGCTGCTAAAGGAAAGCCCAAAACAACATTAAGGACACCCGCTCATGTTCAAGCATTGAATGACACACCAGCCGTCTCAGTAACAGCCTCTTTCCACAGGCACTCAGCACCTGTAATGTATGTTGTATGCACTGTATATATTGTGTGTAATTGTTCTTCTTTTGTTGTTGTGTGGGGATGCGTGCCCTTGTGTAAGGCAGAGAGTGCCCTTAAGCAAAAGCATTTCATTGTATTTTAATAAACATGACAATAAAGTTGAACTTGAAGTTTTTTCAGAGAAAAGTGATAAGAAGTATGAGAGTGCAGACTGTGTGGGTACAAAGTTACATGGTATTCAATATAGACTGCTGAGCCAAACAGATGCAAACACAAAAACACACACACACACACACAGCAGCCACAGTACGGAGCCATTCCAAATCTCTGATTCCATCATGGTGATGCTGTTGATGGAAAGCCCGGCCACGGAGACCCTGAGGTGGGTGCATCTCTGCCAACAGCTGGGTCCAATCCAGAACCCCCAAGTCTTATTCATTGGGGCCCATCGGCTCTCATCACTCATCGGCCAGACTCCCCCGCAAACAAGCGCCAATACACATGTACACACACACATACGCGCACACAAGCACACACACAGACTGATCAAGGACATCAGGCAAAGTGAAACTTGATCTGCGGAAACAAGCTAATCAGATTTGCTTCAATGTGATGTGTGCTTCGGATTTGTGAGCGTGTGTGCGTGTACCTAATCCAGGTCATGAGCTCCACAGTGTCTGGATCATGAAACTCCCTCAGTTCGGATAGCTCCTCCATCAGCTTAGGCCAGAACTAGAGGGAAACGGACAGACAAGTGATGGAAAACCCTGCGTTCGCGAACATTAGGGCCGTAAGGAAAACCTAGTGATAAATCTATCTGAATATAACATGTGTATGTGACAGCCATTTAGACTCTTACCACTGCAAAATAAAAAATAGGAAAGCAATTATTTCACCGTCCTGTTACGATCTAATTGCTGACTATCATTTTCTTCCGTACATTTCAGGGTTTTTTTCTATTCTCATATTGTTGCGCAGTTCAATTTCTAGAAACGGCTTCGTAATGAGACCAACTATACAGTGATGAACATAAACCTCCAAGAAAATGGCATACCTTGTAATACAGGCAACCGATCACCACCAGCGGGACCGCATATCTGACAAGCCTTAACTGCAAAATGAGAGAGAGAAAACAGCTATAATGAAATGAAAGAATTGAATGGTGAAAGTCAGAGTCAGACAGAGATATAGCTCAAAATGAAGACGAGCACAGAGCGAGATAACACAGAGATAACCGACACACAGAGCAGCATTGCTCACAAGAATAATTTCTTATCTGATCCAATGCTGCTGTCATGTTGTGACCACACTGACACCTAGTGGCCTCACTGACACTGTTATCACCAGAGCAGAGTCGAGGCTGAGGATTCAAATGCAACTGGGTAGGTAAAGGTTCACAGTTATGTGATAGAATAGGATTAAGACATCTTTCAAGAGTGAGCATGATTCTTACACATTCTAAATCAGCCTGGTGCCTTCAGTCAGCTGCTACAACAGTGTCTTCTTTTAGTTAAGCTTTCATTAGGTTTAAAGGGTGGGCTTGAATGGGAAAACTCTTCATTTAGAAC
Organism: Cottoperca gobio; assembly: GCF_900634415.1. NCBI lineage: Eukaryota > Metazoa > Chordata > Actinopteri > Perciformes > Bovichtidae > Cottoperca > Cottoperca gobio. The sequence continues at coordinate 3,646,513 of NC_041357.1, forward strand.
CAGCATTATTATTATTCCTTTTTTCATAGTAAAAATTATATTTCCTTATCTTGTTCATTTTTATTGTAATACTGTCTCATCTGTATGTTTCTTATATATAATACCTTCTTATCTTATATGTTTTTGTCATGTATGAGCTTTGCCTCTCTTTTTTTTGAAGCACATTGAGTCTCCGCTTGTCGTATGAAAAGTGCTCTATAAATAAACTTGACTTGTTCTTTGATAAAATATTTCCTGATTGAAAGCAGAACTTATTTGAGTCTGCACATTATTTAGGATGCTTCTGTTAACACACTGATTCTCTAAAGTGTCATTTTGTTCAATAAAAGAAGGGTTTTATAATTTAACGTGTATATTCCTGAAACTAAGTGAGAAAAAGTATCGATATTGAAACATGGTGTTTGTGCTGAAACAAATGATACCCAGCCTGAGTTATTATGTAATGATTTTTCAGTAACAGATTCCCCGACTGGATCAGGGGGACTGAAAACATAGTTGGCCGAGCTATGCACTTGGAAAGTGTCTGAAATGAGGCTTAGAAAAGCTTGTCTCTGACTGGAAGGCTGTTCAATCCAATCCCCTGAGCAGAGGGGATCTAGTGAACAAGCTCTTTCCACTTGCTCAAAAACATTTGTACAAGGTGTACTTTAACAAAACGAATGCTTCAGTGGTCACCCAGGGGTCGGCAGCACAGTACTGCGGTTGATGTGAAAGTGTTTGTGGCTAGGGTTGGGCCATATATCTAACATACTTTATGTATTGCGGTTTTTTTCTACATAGGATCGATTAAATGACTATATCTCAAACATCCAGTATTGAACACTGAGACTCTCTTTAGCGTTTCACTCCTCTCGCGGCTCTCTCCGTCTCAGAGACACACTCTCTTGGGCGAGAGTCGAGCGTGGATGTGCGTATGGGCCGTGTTTTTATACCTGAAGTGAAGCAGGGAACAGGAAGAGAAGAGAGGATTGGAGAGTGCGAAAGACTTGAAGCGAGTTTATACGCGTTGAGGTCGGAAAAGACGGTCAAACTAGCCCCCGTGCTGTTCTGCCGTACGCGTATATATTTATATGTACATAGGCATTCATGACTTCAAAAGAAAAGCAATTAAAAATAGGCAATTTCACATTCAATCAATAAGTCAGTCAGTCTTCCAATAAATAAATGAAACTAAATGAATGAGTATTAAATAATGAAATGTATTTTTTTAAACTACCGCCTGCAAACTGTATTTAAGAGAAACATTTATACTTTATATATATATATATATATATATATATAATCTAATTATATTTCAATTGTGTGAATAATTAGTCAAACTTAATAAAAAAGGAATACATTTCCAAGTAGAACTAGAATGATCATGCTGGTGTGATCATACGCATCAAAGGGTTCTATTGTTTTAGAGAGAATATGAAAATATCGAGATATAGGTCGCAGCGTAGCCTAAAAGTATGGAGATATTATTTATAAGCAATATCGCCCAGAACAATATGTCATAACACTGCAAAAGCTTTTTTGTAACATTCTTCATGTTTATGCAATTAGTCCCAAACCAATGAGATCAAAGTGGCTAAATCAGGGGTAGCCAACGTGGTTAGGGTTAGGTTGGTGACCCCTGGGCTAAATGCTTTGTAGAGCTGACTGCTGTCAGGTGATGCTACTCATTACCAGCAGCATATTTCACCTTACAAACAACTACTTTGATATTTTGATAATAGAAAACATATTGTTATATATTCTATACCCTCCTTGATCTTCCTTGATCCCCCTAGTCCTCCACCTCCTTCTCCGCTTCTACCATGCCACTTTGTCAACTACTTCGTAAAAAAGACAAAAAAGACATATGCTATTAATTTTCCAACTCATCGACTGACATTGACTGTTCACCATCCACATCACATCTCTAACTTCTTTCTGCCCACTCTCTCTGAATGAAGTTCTAACCCTTGTTACCTCTGCTCGCCCTACCACCTGCCCTTTGGACCCTATCCCCTCTCATCTTCTCCGGTCTATCGCTCCCGACCTCCTTCCTTTTCTCACCCATCTCATCAACACTACCTAAACAACTGGTTGCTTTCCAAACACTCTTAAAGAGGCAGGAGTGAACCCTCTCCTAGAGAAACCCACACTTGACCCTTCTGAAGTGAACAGCTACAGACCTGTCTCTCTTCTCCCATTTCTTTCCAAAATACTTGAGTGTACGGTCTTCAATCAACTCTCGTCTTACCTTCACCATAACAACCTTTCTTGATTCGCACCAATCTGATTTCAAGGCAGGCCACTCAACTGAGACTTCCCTCCTCGCTGTCACTGAGTAACTTCATGCTGCTTGAACAGCCTCCCTCTCCTCTGTTGTCATCCTTCTGGACCTTTCTGCTGCGTTTGACACCGTGAACCACCAGATCCTCCTCTACATCCTCCAAGAACTGGGAATCTCAGGCTCTGCTCTGTCCTTGCTCGAATCCTACCTAAAGGACCACACCTACATGGTAACTTGGAGAGGGGCTCTGTCGGACCCTTGTCAACTCACCTGGCTGATATCTCTCAGTTGATGTCTGAACACCAAAAACTTAACTTAACCTCGACAAGACCAAACTGCTTTTCCTTCCAGTGAAGGTCTCTCCCATCCAAGACTTTACCATCAACATTGGCACCTCTGTTGTTTCCCGAACTCGGACTGCAAGGGATCAGGGTGTGACACTAGTGTCAGCATCGCTGCAACAACCCTCTCTTGCAGACACACTCTGTACAACATCAGGAGGATACGTCCCTTACTAACCCAGAAGGCGACACAGGTTCTGGCCCAGGCTCTTGTCATCTCACACCTTAACTACTTGCAACTCCCTGCTGGCTTGACTGCCTACATGTGCCATTTGACCTCTACAGCTCATCCAGAATGCAGCAGACTGACTGGTCTTTAACCTACCCAGGTTCTCTCACACTACACCGCTCCTCCGCTTCCTTCAACGGTTACCAGTAGCTGCCTGAGTTTGCTTCAAGGCGCTGGTGCTGGCCTATCGTGCTGTGAATGAATCAGGCACTTTCTACATACAGGGGACACAGATACCCCTCAAATAAAACCCGCCTGTTTGCTATCCTGGCTCCAAAATGATGGAACAAGCTCCTCATTGATGTCAGGTCAGCAGAAAGTATTCACACTTTCTGTTGCAGACTGAAAACTCACCTGTTTTGACAGCACCTTGGCAAACATTAAAAAATAATAATACATTTCTGTATATAGCACTAAATTGGTTTGGCTTACTTGAAGCTATTGTTCTGCACTTAAAATGATTTCACCTATTTGAAGTTAATGTACTTGCAAGATTCTTGCTGTTCGGAGTTGTATCCTCATGATTGTTTGCACTTAGTGTAAGTCGCTTTGGACAAAAGTGTCAGCTAAATGTAATGTAATATTGATTAGTGCAGCTTGAAAAGCAAATGTGTGTCAGGAAACAAATAATGTCTTGCCTAATATCATATTTTTTTTATATCAAAGAAAAAGAAAAAGAAACCGATAGCAACAAGTGTGACGCAGTTGCTGTGAGCTCGTACCAGAACTTTACTGTTGCAGCTGAGATTATTGAGAAGCAGAGTCCACAGCTCCTTCCCACACACACCGTAGGCTGCGACTGCACACATATGGCCGGTCCATATGTACTTCATCCTGGGTAGAGAGTGGGAGAGAGAAGCAATATCCAGGTGTTGGCTGTTACAAATACATATTTTTTAAATGTCTCATCAATTTTCACTTACTTCCACTATACATTTTCTCTGTTAGTAAAGTTCTCTGCCATCTAACTTCTGATTCAATGCACATGAACTAGAGTTCTAAACAAATGAGAAAAAGATTAAATGGAGAGGAGTGAACTGCTGAGCGCAGACTGAGAATGAAATACAGGTACAGAGATGGAGCCATGAGAGAGAGAGAGAGAGAGAGAGAGAGAGAGAGAGAGAGAGAGAGAGAGAGAGAGAGAGAGAGAGAGAGAGAGAGAGAGAGAGAGAGAGAGAGAGAGGAGCTGTCTGCCTGACAGACATGAATGGCTTTCTGCCGTTTTGGCCTTTCGCTCTTCATCAGCATTTTAGAGGAAGTGCTGAAATCAAATATGTCAGTTTCTCTGCTACCTGGCTGCTGCTATTAAAGGCTTTTAGACTGCTCTCCCTTTGTGTGAATTCAATCAATACTTTAATTCCTGACTAAGAGGAATGCATTGTATGAACTATGAATATGAAATGTACAGTACCTCTCCAAATTCTGCCCACCACATGAACTGGGATAACCTCAAGAACACAATGTGCAACATTTACATGCACAAAGTGGCCTTACCCAGCTACTGGCTACAATATCTATTACCCTTTCAAAACCTGCATCTTCATGTCGCTATGAATAAACCTGATACGAGAATAATCATTTTGTTTTTGACTGAGTAATTGCAAGTTTCTTTTAACACGGGGAAAAGAAGTGAAGTTTCCAATTGTCACGTGATTTTCTTGACAGTCCTCACAAAGAGCCTGAAGTTAAAGGCAATTAAACTTTCACAATAATGAATTGTGGATGTCAAGCATGGCAGCCTGTGTTTACGGCTTGAATTGAGCCCAACCCCAGTAATTTACTGATCATGTTAGCAACTGGTGCCACTTGACAAGTACATCAGGTCAAAAAGCTTCATATAGAAATGTCTAAGAATTTCTCTAAGATAAAAGTTATTCATGACGCATCTTAGCCCCAAAGAGCTCCTCAGGTGGAAACATGCTAGGAGAAATGAGGAAGACTTTTAAGAGGCTTAAAGTATTTTAAGCAGAGGACAAAATGGCTTGTTTACTGCTTCATGGTAGATTTACATGCCAACCAATGTAGCTACTTATGTAGCCTGAAATGTATGAAAGCTGAGCCATTTTAATTTCAAATAGATGAAGTACTAAAATGACCAGAATGGTCAATAAACATAGCAAATAAATAAATATATCAGCATGTGATTAAAGTGCGGCTTACAGTTTATTTAACAGTCAGGGTTCCTACAGGTTAAGGCAAGTTAGATTTAAGACTTTTTATGTCAATCGGAATGAAATTCAAGAACAATTTTAAGCACAATTGTTTCCACTATCCAGGTATATGTGACGTTAATGCCAGAGGCATTAGCTAAATTATTTTTTAAAAAGTCCCTTTTAAACTTCCCTTGTCTTAGCATTTGTCAGACTTTTGAAAGATAGATTTGAGCTGGGAGGAGACCCCGGGGAAGACCCAGGACTCGGTGGAGAGATTATATCTCCTCACTGGGAACGCCTCGGGATCCCCCAGTCGGAGCTGGAGGATGTGGCCCGGAGAAGGGAAGTTTGGGGTTCCTTACTGGAGCTGCTGCCCCCGCGACGCGACCCCGGATAAGAGGTAGACGATGGAAAGATTTAAGACATTTTAATACTTATTTCAGATTAATGAATTCAATGCCTTTTAAAACTTGGCATGTTGTGCTTTTTTTTGCTACTGTTTTGAACCCATTATCATCCATCCAAAAGTGTGATGCTTCAAAAAGTGTAATTATCCATGATTACTACAGGGGAATACCACAACATGTGTGGTAGTCGAAGCATTTCAGGAATAGGTTAGTTGCATTTTTTATAGGAAATTGTTGAAGTGATTTACAGAATATGGACCTCATCTATGAAACAAGCAATCTTTACATTTACTATTCATAATGCTCTTTGAAATATTTTGATTATTTGTGAGGCTTGTATTTCGTCGTGTGTACTTCCACAATAAACCACAAAGATTTGCTAATGTACAATTTTTGCTTAATAATATGTTACATCTTTTGGAAATTGACATTTTGAGGAGGCTTCTGAAACATAAATGAGTAATAATTATTGATAATAATCAGGTCACAAATTAAAACTATAATATGTAACATTTCCATATTAAAATGTTGTATGTTGTATATTTTGTTGAGTTGTGTTTTTACATTATCCCAAGAGTTTCCAACAATTTTCAAATCTAGAGAAATCCATCATTTTAATCAAGCTAACGTTTGAGTTGGTCGCTGTAGTTGACCACCTGAAGCTGACATAAATTGACTTTTTATTCAGTTTTAAGCCACATTTTTACGCTTTTTAGATCTTGGTGGTTTTTAGCAGTCTCTTTTTTTTGATGAACAATCTGAGTGGAAAATTGAGGTGAGCTTTTGCAGAGGTTGAGGCCAGTCAGCCGATATTGTTGGTGGTCATAGTTCTGGTGTGACCAATAAGAGCAAATTTGTCAAGCGCCAGAATGTCACAGCAGCAGTAAAAGCCGCCAGCTCAGAGAGCTGAAACATTCTGGGAATTAAGAAGTGGCTAGATATGAAAGTGGACCCCAAGAAGGAGGTTTCTGTTCGATAGTAAAGCCTCTCGCCCCGCAGCCCGAGTCTGGCATCTAATGGAGCCTCAGCGCTGGTGCTGTTCCACAGAGGGAACCTATGGATGAAGCAGTTAGGTGAAGCAGAGAAATGGGCCGCAGTGTTTGTGTGAGTTTGTGTGTCTGCCATAAGCTGTCATAAACTGACTTTTTATTCCGTTTTAAGGCAAATTTTTACATTACACTTTTAAGATCTTGGTCATTGTTAACTATATATTTAACCGGATGAAGGATTTTAGTCATCGGACGTCTTAAGTTATCAGAGAAACAAGCTGAGCAAACGTTAGCGGCGGCTGAACAGCGTCGGAGAAACACTGACTGAGTTTAACGTGAAACCGCTTTATTCAGTGTTTTTAACAGTTTTAATCACCGGAGAACATCTCTGTGGATAATTCGGCTCCCAGTAAAAACCTCCCAAATGATAAACGCTGAAAGAATCCTAACCGGGAAAAGCTGACTGCAATTAAGGCGCCATACTTTTGATTGAGAGACCCCTTGTGGCCAAACATGACATATTGTGCGATAGAATAAACAGCAATGTAATTTAGGACTACCCAGCTTTGCTACCCAGTTTGACGCCTTGGCATCTGTCGAGCCCCTTTTTGTGTCGGTTTACTATTTATCTAATAAAGGTGCTTTACGTACAGTACAGAGGTTATGTGACCATAGTCGACCGCTTGCTAGACTAAACAGCGAATATCTAAATCAAGTAAGCCAAGTAACGAGGCACACGCAGAAGTGGTGTGCATTGCACCGTAGTAAGAGGTTGAGGGAGGGGTAGAGTAGAGTTACATATTTTCTGTATGTGTTTTATGATTGTATTTGACCTTCTTAATAAGGAGAATAGATGTAACAGTATTGACATTTGTTTATTTGTTCATTTATTAGTGTGGGTTGAATGGAACGTAGCGGACTCGCCGCTCAAACAGCTGATCACCCAGCTGAAGCTACAGGAGGGGGGTGCTTTACATAAACTAAATGTCAGTGTCCAATTGTTGTGGAGGGTTGATCAAGGGCTATCAAGGCAAGTGGCTCACTCAGACACTTGGTCAAAAGCATTCAAGAGGCACTTTCCAGGATTCCAGCATCTGCTCACGAGTGTGTGCAATCAAGAACTTAAGCCATGAAGAGGAAAAGTACATTTGAAGATTCCCTGTCTGGGAATGAAACCAATGTGACCACATGGCAATGTGTGTGGATGTACATGAGCATGTGCATGGGCTCACCTCATAGTGCTGAAAGCCAGGAGGCCATAGAACAGTGTATGCAACAGATTGTAGGCCACATCTGGACGGATAGCCAGCACTCGCCCCTCTGCGGCTCCTTTCCTCTCCTCAGCTGAACCTTTAGGTCTGCTGAGAAAGACAACAGGGATACATAAAACATAACAGTCAGACGCTTGAGAAGAGGCAGAAGGTTAGGTGGGTGGAAGTGATATTATTCACATTATTCAGATTTCATTAGCTGTTTGCGCACAAGCAGACATGCAATGATGCACACACCCACGACCGGTTTGTGTCTGCAGGAGGCAGCACGCAGACAAACAGAGAAAGGCTCGAGGGCAATGATGTCACTCCCACAACTTGGCCTCCCGCACCGAATCAGACGGACACCGGCTTCCATTTGAATACAAATCCAATCTGGCTCGTCCTTCTACGTGAGGTGGAGTAAACTGAATTAAATTAATTCCAGAATTGGCAAATAGCCCTTTGTTCTATGAGGTTAGTATTCCAGCCATCCAACAGCAGAGGGCGAGTTGATATGCTAATGTGATTATTTCAATGCGGCCCCTCACCTTGCACCACAGGCAAATGAAGCTTTGAAAGGCAGCTGGTGGAATATTCTGCTTTCCAGAAGCAATAATGCCATTACTAAATCTGCAGCGATGTGTGGCGGAGACAAAGGGACGGTCTACGAGCACTGTGACCGGGTTCTGCCTTTACTTTCTGCGAGGGCTGAGACTCTCCATTGATTTACATGTGCCCGTTCTTTAACCGAATGGCCTAAAAAGGCCCCACTAACTTGTAATTCAATGCTAAGTAGTGGCTGCAGGGTGCTAACCTGCGCTATTGCTTTGATGCACACAATATCTGAAACAGAAACGGGTACAAATGTACTTCCTTCTACATTGCTGGTAATGCATGTGTCAACCAGATGAAACTATGACGAAATATGTGCAGCTGGCTCTCATAACGCGCCGCGTGGGTGCCACTGACCCGCAGCGTGCAAATCTAATGAGCAGTCAGCAGGACTCAGAGCAAAGCTGCGTCTTAATCATTCAACCTGTGTTTCTGATCAGATAATGATAAGATAAAGTCTTATGTGAAATAAGTGTAATTCATTTTGCCGACTAAAACTAATAAGCATCAGTAAGTTCAATGATGAAGCCACGAATAATAATAATAATAATAATAATAATAATAATAATAATAATAATAATAATGATATACTAATAATAATGATAATAATAATGATAATAATAATGATAATAATAATAATAATAATAATAATAATAATAATAATAATAATGATAATAATAATAATAATAATATAATAATAATAATGATAATAATAATAATAATAATAATAATAATAATAATAATAATAATAATAATAATAATAATAATATAATAATAATAATAATGATAATAATAATAATAATAATAATAATAATACATTAGATTTGTATAGTGCTTTTCTAGAAACTCAAAGACACTTGAATAGAGAGCAAACCTCTAATCAAAGCATAATAATGGTCCTGGTAAGCTGTTGCTATGGGTCAACATTGTACTGTAGTTGTAGCCAATGTGTGGCCTGAAGGTTGTGCTATAAAGAAAGGTCATAGGGTCACCAAACAAATCAATAGCTGTCCCACACCCACACACGTCAGACTAAACTGCTCATTAGCTTTCAGTTTATGTAGTTAACAGAGAAACAGACAGAAGGACAGATGGAGGAGATCACTCAACTGCCACTTGATAATTAACATCAATAGAGTGGAAGCAAGAGAAAGAGAAAATGTAGGCATTATACATTATAGGTATTTTATCATGAAACTTCTCCAACAGAGCTTTCAAATGCCTCTTTTCATGCGACAGCAAGGAGTTTTAAAAGTTGCACTTCTCCCCCACGCCCCCTCCAGCAATCACCTACCTGAGGTTCTGCAGTGCAGCCACTGCCACCATGCCGCTGAGCAGCAGCAGTGTGAGGATGTAGGGGTACAGCAGCAGGGTACCACCCAGGCGCTCCAGTGTGTCGAAGGGCAGCAGACCAAAGGCCTCCTCACACAGATACAGACTGGCATCGAAATCCCTGCCGGAGGGTGGGGGGGGGGGAGTGAGGGAAAAGGAAAAATGGACACAAAAGAAATGAAGATGTCACAGGGACAAGGGAGCAAACAAACTTGTTAACAATTGAAACAGTCGATATATGTTTTTTGTTTTGTGTCTGCATTCAGTGCTGAGGTGATTACTTGTCTATCAATCAGTGTGTCGGGATCATCTTTAGGATATTCTGTTGATGAAGCTTAAACACAAGATATACAATGTTCTACTAAGGATCAATGATAGAGTTTGGCATTCAGCTTCTCCTGGTTAGGTTTCCTTCATATATGTATGTATATATGTATTTATGTATGTATGTATATATACATACATACATAAATACATATATACATACATACATACATACATACATACATACATACATACATACATACATACATACATACATACATATATATATATATATATATACATATACATATACATATATATACATATACATATATATTTGTTTATTGTAAATATGGAGATTCTATTCCTGCTTTTCAGTTTTATATTATATTAAAGTGAATATCTTTTTGGAAAAAAGCGAGACACACGTGTAGTTATAGAGCAAATATTTTCAAAATAAACTGGATCTATTATCTCTCAATATGGCATGAATGTACAGCATAAATTAGTTTTCCGTGTTACATTGGCAATATTGCTTCTGGTAAACAGCCGTGCTGATGAGTAATTGAACTGGGAATTGATATAACTAAATAAGATTCAAAACTCAAGGAATTCAAAAAGAAAAGCTGTTGGAGAAAATATGTCTGTCTCTCAGAGAGTGAGAAAAACAGGAACGCAGGGAGAGGCAGAGATAGAGCGGGGAGGAGAGTAAGCATTGCATTTTGCAGCCTCCTGAATAATTAAAGAGCCAGTTGTGTGGCGTTGGGTTATGAACTGTGTTATCTGCCACCCGGGAGCAGCCTACCCAGTGTCTGAGCTGCTCAACACACACACAGTATCTGATCGATGGGGGGCCTGATGGCGTTACCCCGACATCTATTATTCACACACACTAACACTCCAGGTGCTGCATTACTGGTGCTTAGTGGATAATACAGCCAAGCTGCATCACTAGTGAGAGTGAGCACGTCCTTGTGGAAAAATATGGATTTATCAGAGTAAAGTGAGACTGTGTTGGAGAAGAGAAGCATGTGAATCTACATTTGCGTGTGTACTGTATGTAGACATCTACGAGTGTGTGTTCATACCTCGTCGGCCCCAAGGCAAACTTTGACTTGATGAATTTAAAGATGTGTTCGTCTGATCTGAGCTGAAGTGCTTTCTGTAAACACACACACACACACACACACACACACACACACACACACACACACACACACACACACACACACACACACACACACACACACACACACACACACACACACACACACACACACACACACACACACACACACACACACACACACATAAGGTCTTCTTGTCAAAGCTAAAGATCAACATGCTGAGATGTATAAATGAGTTAAATAAACCACACTTAGATCAGATGGTGAGCTTACATCATACCTACGAGCTTTAGATACATAAATAGGAGAGGAGGGCTGCAGTAGTGTGTGTATGTGGGGGGGAGGGGGGTAAGGGATGGTGTAGCAGCAGGAACTCAGGAAAGGAAGCGGAGGAAGGGAGTGAAAGTACGGAAGCCCTCAAGTGAGACTGGTTTATCCTGGCAAAACCGTTTTTTCACCTCTTCTCAGGTCATAAACACATTTTTGTTTGCCTACCAGGGCTTCCGTAAGAGAGAAATGAGAGGGTCAGAGAACAAGAGAAGAGGAGAAGCACCTTGGCCAGGTAGTTGATGGTGACGGTGAGGAGGAGAACCATGATGCTGTGGAGAAGCAGTTTTCCCAGACGAACCAGCAGGCTCCCTGTCTTCAGACCAGACTGCAGGAGCAGACAACAACGACAGATTAGTCAATACATATTTTATATTCTCAGAGCAGCACATTAAAAAATTTGAGGAAAGCATACAAACACAAACACCTTCACTCAAACACACCCTGTGTTCGGTACATTTCCTCTGTTAATCTACACGTTAAATGCCAACACTGTCATTTTTCAGATAATAAAATCCATATTTCAAACACTGATAAGCCACTATATAGATTCAAACCCAGAGGAGGGTAATTCTTTTTCACAAATGAGTCTTAAGTCTACAAAGTTCAACCGATCAATCAATTCTAATGCCATTTATACCAATAATTCATCATAAAGTAGAATGTGGCCACCGGATCGGCACACACTCGGTTGAACGCCGCGGTGTGGTGTTCCAGGATACAGCAAAGTCTCGGCAAAACAAGCGACAGCACAGCTCCCAACATCTCGCTGGAAACTGACGCGGGCACAGAGGCCGCCCAGCTCACCATCTAACGCATTGAACTCCTCCACACTTCTGCGTCTTCTGATGGAGAGATGGTGGAAGCAGAGACGGTCTTGCTTCTCCACATAGTCGGGATCATAGCTGGTGACCATCTTCTCCACCTTTTCCTCGACCGGCCAGGTAGCAGCGTCGGCAGGAGGCTGGAAAGTTGATTTCCCTATCCTGATGAATGACTTGTTGCCACACGGCATCACCGAGACAACGTCCAAGTCAGGGCCAAACAAGTCATTTTGTGCTTACATAAGGTCCGTTCTTTTTGTTGTTTTTTTGTTCTATGGTCCTGTTTCAGAATTATTAAGTAGATCATGAATAACTGAGAGATTACTGATATTGACGTGAAGCAGCCATGTTGTTGAACTACAAAGCCACTCGTGAGAGTCCTTTAACAGAGGGATGCTTCTTTTATCTGACAAAGATGTTTGGCCGAGCACACACACCAGATTGCACATTCACCGGACAGTAGCCAAAACAATACACATACAAAACCTCAGAAACATATCAGAATGGGTTATACATGCCAGTTTATAAGAGCATGTGTTGCTGTGTACAATCTAAACATCTAAAACCAGAAATTATATCTTTCTTTCGCATTTTTGATTCTCAACCACAGACTGTATACAGAAGTTCTCAACATTCCACTTTCATGTCACATTAAATGATTCTGTAAGTGTTACTGTGATAAGATCTGATTTAACTCAATTACATTTAGACCTGACAGGAAAATGTGTCTCCAGAATACAAATTGGAATTATCTTTTGCAAAAACAGACTGCAGGTTAATCTTCCATCTGTGTTTTCCAAACCAGCTAACACAACTGTCTGGATGTTTCTGTGTGCGACTTTGATACACTTAACAGTGCTGTAACAATTCTCTGATATAGAACTCTGTATTCGCTGTATCCATCACACACACACACACACACACACACACACACACACACACACACACACACACACACACACACACACACACACACACACACACACACACACACACACACACACACACACACACACACACACACACACACACTAACCTGGCAGTGTCTGATGAAGAGTGCGGCTACGATGAAGCTCAGGACCAGTGATCCCAGAATCATGGAGTTACAGAACTGGAGGAGCCACACACTCAGCAGACTGCTCACTTGAACAAGGTACAACGTGGTCACCTAGAGAAACACATACATAGTGCTGTGAAACGTAAAGGTTCTATATACGGCATTCAGAGCGACATAGCAGCAAACACAAGTTTATTTGCTATGTGAAGATATAGTGGAGTAATGTCTACATGAGCAGAGACTAGAGTCACGCTCCCTCTGTGTTGTAATCCGAGTTTCCCTGTACTGCTTGTGAGTCCTGTTTGTGGCTAGCTAATGGTTGCCGCTCTGCTCTGTGCTCATACAGTGATTTCTGCTGATAACACCATTCCGACCCGCTTAGTTGTTGCAGAAACGTCAGGTTCACCCTCAGGTTAACACTGTTAGCTGTCAGCACTGTTACATTTAGTTTGCCATTGTTTGCACTGTTTTGCGCTATTAGCACCGTTAGCTGCCAGCTCAGCCATTGCCATGTTGAGGGCAGTGTGGAGGCAATCCCTCAATCATAGCTATGCTCTGAATTTTGCATTTGAAATATCAGTTACTCACCCCATGTTACCTTGATTTCCTAAAGAAAACTTTTGTTTTTCTCATATTGCTCCACTGTAAACGAAGAATCCAAAAAAACTAAAAAGAAAAGTCTTGATGAATTGAAGTACAACTTTTCTCCATTTTTGGATTCTGTGTTTACCGTGCAGGCATGCGAGATAAATGGTTTCTTCAAGACATATACATATACAAATACAAATGGTTATTTTGTGGGTGAAGTATTCCTTTAGCTACCAGAAGCTAGAAAACGTTTTGACTTTTTGACTTTTAGGTTGACATTCCGGTTTCCAGTTCTTATAATATATCAGTGGAAGTATCAGGTCCTTTCTCGGAGCCATACCTGTGTAGTTGTTAAGAAGTCGACACAGTCCAGGGTGTATATGATGAGAGCCTGAACAAGCAGGATGAACTGGTTGAATTGCCACGTCAGACAGAAACAAAACGTTGTCACATACATCAACCACACCATCACCTTCTGAAGAGGGAAACACACACACACACACACACACACACACACACACACACACACACACACACACACACACACACACACACAGGTGTTAGATACTTCATTACTAATGGCATACATACCCCTTCCTGTTGTACTCCTTGCTTTTTTTGCCATGTTTCCACTGCATGATAAGCTCTGCTCAACTCAAATCACTTTTGATAACTGGTCCTTTTCTATATTTTGTTTAGTACCCTCTTAGTGTAGGCGGGATTATCAGATGATCACCGTAGCGCCACCGCGGTGACAACACGACAATCAAACAGAGGTGCAAGATGTCCGTGAAGATTCTCTCTGACCAATCAGGGGTCTGCAATGTCTTAACTCCATCTTCTAGTACTGGTTCAGCTTGCTTGGAATCTCAACCGAGGTGGTTCCAAAAAATGGAAAACTAAAATGGTGCGAGTTGAGTTGAGTAGAGCCGCACTGCACCATGCAGTGGAAATGCGGCATTAGAGAAGGTAGATTATTGAGCAGATGGGTGGTGTGTTCCAAGTCCAGGTCAATCTATGTGGTCAGTAGGGATGTCACGAGAACCATTAACTTTGGTACCAAGACGTTGCCGAAATTGTGAAAACAAGACTAATGGCGTCCCGGGACAATAGAAAATGTGTTTGGGACACAGTTAACTCACTATTGACGGGTACAGGTGATACTTACTTTCCTTGATAATGCTACACTGTGAACAACAAATCTGTGTTGCAATGGGCAGGAGGAACGCTTGGTAATGTTAGCTGTAAGTTAGAAGCTAGCAGCCGATGAACAGGGGTTCCATAGAGTTGCATTATGGACGAAGGTCAATTATAACGTGATCATGATGTGTTCAAATTTAATTTAGTTTTTGGAGAAACTTCAATAAATACACTTGTTTAAAGGAGATGTTTTTCAAGCAAAATAGATATTAGAGAGTGAATTACGACCTGTTTTACTTCCTAACAAAAACCAGTATGCAAACGGTAATGAAGGAGTGTATGTTGAAGTACATGGAATTGGTTGTATTGTTTTAGTTTTTTACCATGGTATTGTGACATCCCCAGTGGTCAGAAGCTTTGATTTACTCTGGGTTTGTGTGTACCTGCTGTAAGTCGGTGAGTTGAGGCCTGAGGTAACAGGTGATAGCGGTGACCTGTAGCGCGAGGAATGGCATAGACCAGTTCTCTCTGAGGGAGATGGTGAACTCCACGCGAGTGGTATCTACCCTGATGGGAGGGAGAGAGGGAGAATCATTTGACATACTTGAAATGTCAGAAAATGGCATCTTAATAGCCCGTTTCAACAACAGAAATGAATATATATTAATATATGACATCCCTATGAGTTGTGTGGTACTTTCTCTCTGTAGTATGTTAAAATCCTATTAATAGCAAGTAAAAAGGCCATTACAAAGAATTGAGACACAGGAGTAACGGCTAATAACTGTGGAACACACATATATCTTGAGGTTAAAGATGCACAACTGGCATAACATAAACTGGGGGAAAAAATTATGATTTGACATTATTTAGTTAAAATTGCAACAACAGGATACATGAATGATGGAAAACATGTATATATGTATGTATTTTCCAAACATTTATTTTTATTGACATTGCAAGAAGTGCCCTATGGAGTTTTCTAGTAAACAATGTTTCTGTTTACATTTACTGTTACACATCTAAAACACATTGAGGAAATTCACTAAAGGATTGTGCAGCTTTTGCGGTCGCTAAACCTGCACAACTAAGAAAGACGCTCTACTCGTTGGGAACAACTGAAAGAAGACAGCTGCACTCATTAAAACGCGCAGCCTAACCCAGTTGTACAATCATTCTACCACTACACCAAATTACGTTCTCAAATGTAACAATTTAGTTGTTTAATATTTCTTTAACTCAGTTACTTTACCGAATATTTAACATAATTCTTTTTAATCCAGATGAACAATCAGCATAAATTGAATCCACCACAGCACTTTAAAACAACATTATGACTGGGGTGTTAACGCCAAATTAATTAGACTAAGTTTCCATATGAGATTGTTTGTAACTGGGCCGTGCCGATGTTATGTGTCGTGTGTGTGTGGAGAGGCTCATGATTGAGCAGCGGCTATGCAAAATGAATATAGGGGAAAGACTCGGGGGAAATGTACCCCTAACTGCGCTGCCAAGCAAATAGCGTCTCTGTGCTATTTGCACATATTACAATGAGATAATATGCATATGTTTGGTGCAAAATTATCCCTTATTATATGCAAATGAGCCTCATTGCAAAAAAACATCCAATTAAAAAAGGTCAGTGCTAATAGCTGCACATGTCAGTGAAATTATTAGCATCTTGAGAGAGTAATAACAGAAACACATTTATACTGACAGGCTGGGATATTAAATCTAGTGGGAGACAGACAAATCGGTTCCTGCGCTGGAGACCCATTATTTATTTATTATAGTATTTCACTGAGCCAACACCAGGGAAGGCCACGACACTAACATTGTTTATCTATCTTCTATTGATACAAGTTTACACAATTGCGTTGTCCCTCAAACCAAAGAAATGCTTCTCTGTGCTGATGAATGCTGTTGTTAGGCGCCTGATATGTTTCTATCTTTATGGCCTAACAAACCTTTTGAATTAATGTACCGGTACTTCTAAATAAAATATCTGCAACGCAAATTTCTTCTAGAACGTATGAAACCTGCATTGTGTACACCCACGTGTTTACTCGTGGGCAGTCTTCTTCACCACAGAAATGTTATTAGATGAGCAGGAAGATGTCTGGAGCAACTTTTCACTGAAAAATAACTCTGGGCCTTTTTAACCTCCGTTGCATACAACTCCTTGGAGTTAACTACTAAAATGTTGGAATAAGTCTGAATGATACTCAACCAAATTCACAGAGGCCCAAACATGGTAGAAATGTAAGGTGTTTTTGTTTTGGGCCATTTCTTATTTCACTGTCAACGTTTTTTGCAGTGATATTGCAATCACAAGGACGATTTACACGGACAGTACAGTGACGCTTTGCAGTTGGAACTAAGTGTAGTTTGTCAGAATTGAGTGACGATCCAAAACGAGGAACTCCAATCTTATGCGGACATGTAAAATTGCCATGACATTTACAGAGTACATGTTCCAAAGAGGCATTGTCTGTTTGTTATTTCTCACCTGTTGAGGATGTACCAGACGCCGGTGAGCGTACCAGCCAGCCAGGAACCCGACAGGAGCCATGCTGTGAGGTACAGAGCGATCACATACACCGCTTGGAGCGAGAACACTGTGTAAATGTAGAAATACACTGGCTCCAGATACGACTGGAACACACACACACACACACACACACACACACACACACACACACACACACACACACACACACACACACACACACACACACACACACACACACACACACACACACACACGTAGTTCATTATAGGCGCTGTCAATGAACAGAGAATCAACTGTAGTGACAGCGACTGACTCTGAACACTGTGGTATTTTCAAAGTTTGCTCTGAAACATAATACAGTACAATTCTGTAAAATAAACTATAGCTTACTGTAGTTCAAATTATAATGAGGCTATAGCCTGAAACAGTATTGTGCTGTTTACAAATACAGTAACATCAGAAGTAAGAACAGGCAACTAATCCACAGCTTGTCGGTGGTTTTAGAGCAATTCTAGAATTGTAACAGCTAATCAAATAAACTGTAGGCTATCAATGCCTAATATAAAATGTTGATATATATATTGAACATATGAAGTAAAGTAGTTAAGTAGAATAAAATAGAATAAAAATAATATAAGCGGTATCTACTGTATGATTATCATTCATAACCGCACCAGGAACTTGTTTAATAATAATAACAAAAGAAAACATTTGTGTTATTAGTATTTGTTGTACATTTTTCACACAAGAGAACGCTTTTTTTCAAAATGACAATAAAAGTGAACAGAGTCAGTCAATCATCTTGTAATAGTGGTGTCCATTACTCTAATCGTTTGTGTTTTACAAGCCAATGGTAAATAACTGACAGCTGAGCGATGTGGTACCTGTATGGGCAACAATCTGTAGAGAACACTGAGAAAGACCTCTTGGTAGATATTCATTCGCTGAAGGAGATTAATGGTCCTCTTGGATTCTGTCAAGTTGTCATGGATCAAATCTGAGAGCCCTAGGACCACACAGACACATACACACACACACACAAACCATTTCTTCACAGTGACATAGACTGATAATTACAATTATTGGGTGTGAATGTTTCTCAAAGCTCACTTTGCTCATTTGCAGAGTGCTCAGCTTGTTAAAGAACAATAACAGTGTTTAAAATGTCAGTCAAGCGCTAAAACCACAGTCTGTTCTGCCTCAATTTCAATCTTAATTGCAGAGAGCACAATGGATGTCTGAACCCGTCAAGTGCATTCAACCTCGGAAGCCCTCAAGCATCACTTCCTTTGTTCAATTAAAAAAACTAAGTACTGTTGTACTCTTTTTTCTCCCCAAAATCTAAATATGTCAGGGTTTCCCACAGTGCATTAGAACAGCCTACCTCATCTGAAGGTATCCTATAAACCTATAAATCTCTATTAATATCATAACAATTCATATTTCTTTGTGAAATAAAACATTTACCTTTTGGGGGAGGGGGATAAGCAAAGGAGCTAATTCACACATGTGAAATGTCACATATCCAATTGAGTGTGGCTATAGTTTAGGTCGTCATTAACTTATCATTGTCAAAGTCTGGGTGGCACACTACCTCTGCTAAACAACTTCCTGCAGGAAATCCTGTATAAGTAAGAGGAAGTTCTTCCAAAGAAGCTTTATAGCCTCTAAAAGCAATATATTCTCACTGTATATTACCATTGGATCCCTACTGACATGTGACAGGTGTCTCTCATAGTGACGAACGCTGCAGTTCCCTTTCGTTGGTTGTAATAACACCAAAGTAATCGCTGAAATCTGGGAACATTAGTAACTGTGAAGATTCAGATTTAGATTAATAATACAAAATATAATCAACAAATTATTTATCATTTTTCATTTTAAGTTAAGATAAAACTTTATTGATCAATTGCTAAAATTCACAAACGACCCGGCAGTATAGTAGAGAAAAAGATCTGCTTTTACCAGCTGCAACATTAAAGTGATGAACACATTAATGCTTCAATAATTATAATCCAATAGTATCACATATTATTATTCTAATATGGACCGTGAATGAGTACTTTTACCTTTGGTAATTTAAATGCATTTTGATAGTAATACTTAAATAGATTTCTATAATGTGGTATGACGACTTTTACTCAAGTTAAAGATCTTGATACTTTGTCCACTACTGGTTATAATTCTACTATTAACACTTGCTTTCTCCTCTAAATAAGACCGGCTAAACTACTTTTCGACGATGTTGCTGTATTCCTCCATCCCAGTAAGTACTTTGGTGAGTATTATTATTACTTTAACAATGGCATTATCATGGCATGCAAAACGACTGGTACCGACGTGATGCTACGCATGCTGGTGTCGTTATTTAAAATAGGGCACTGGGCGCAGTATCATTGCTATGTATCTGGTTTGACTGGAACAAAGCGTGACACCAAACTTGCAGCAGAGAGCAGAGTTTCTGCTGCAGGCTGGGATGTGTCAGCCTGATCACTGCTGCGTTCTTGATCCATGTAAGACCATAGAAACCTGCACCATTTTCCATAAACAAAGTACATATTACTCCCCACACACAAGACCCCCTCCTACCCTTCTTTCCTCTTACCGCCCCTCTCATCCCTGCTTCTGTATCTTTCTGTTCACGCCCCCTCTCCATTCTTTTTCTTCTGTCAATCTTTTATTTTCTCATTTCTTCCATTATATGACCCCTTATGTTTTTCTCGTCCTTTCCGTACCACTGCAACTCTAACAACTTTAGTTTCTGCCTGTCAAGCCCTTCTGTAGACAGGAAGATAAATTAGCAGAGAGAGACTGAAGGGGAGGTCAGCCAGTTCCTCGACTGATTAGCCTGCAGCTCGATTGCTTTGTTTCCAACTAGGAGTGTTACACGATAATGGGGACAAATAATTAGACAAATTTCCCTCAGACCAGACTGAGCGTCACAAGAAACTGCAGCGATTTGTTTGGTCTAGTTGGAAAATGGAGGGAAAAAAGCTTTTCTCCTTGTTAGAGCCGGTAGAGACAGACGTCTGGTATCTCCATGTAAAAAATAATGTCAAATGTGTCAAGAGTGACTGTTTTGAGATATATAAAAAAAATATATGATTGAGACGAGACACTAAAGGCAAAAACAACGTTTTCTTCATGCACGGGTCTGAGATTTGGGGCTATTTTGCTTCCATAACATGTACATGTCTTCTTTCAGATTAGAACAGTCAATTAGACTCATAACATCTAGGATGATATATAGATTGAATGGCTGATATTTGATACATTTAATAAAAGGCAGTAATGGGAAAATACAGAAACTGAGTGCTTAGCACAACAGGAGACAGGAGGTGAACTGCTGATGAACTGCTGATGAACTATAGATCAATCAAAGAACAGTCGTCAGTTGATTGATCAGCACATCTGTTATTTACTGTAAACAAGTAATACACCAAGGACGACCTGATCTGAATCAGTGTGTTCCTTTGATCTCTGTATATATATATACTGAGGCAGGGACAGTTGCTTCTCTGAGCAACACGATAGCATTACAACCTGTGTGTGTGTTTGATCATCCTTTGTGTGTATAAACTCAGCTCCTTCTTGCAAGAATATAGCTTAAAACTCTTATTTAATTTTGATCCTGACTTTGTGGTGTTATTAAGAAGGCGGATATATACAAAAAGTGATATCACCAAAAACATATTGTATACCATCCTGTATGGAAGGGGCCTGCAGCATTTGCTTGTAGTAGGAGTAGTAAAGTCCACATTCTGTCCGAAACGAGATCTCCCGCTCCACTTCCTGAAAAGCATAAAGGGGATTTTAATTGTATGAAACCAAAGACTTCTGTTCTCTGAAACATGGAAAACAGATTTCTGGGGCTGAAACGATTAATCCACATATTCAAATTAGGTAATATGCAAACATTAAGTTAAAAAATGTTGCCTTTCTATGCAGATGAGCCTTATCGCAAAAACAGTTCAATTGACAAAGATCAGCGCTAATAGCCACACGCAGTTACAGTGAAATGATTCGCTTCAGAGAAATGGTGGTAACTGAAGCACATTTATAAGCTGAAACTTATTTATTTTGGGATGCAGTGACAGGATGCAATGACAGATGTGACATGAAAAATAAATGAATAAAGCTCCCCTCCATGTTATTTTTGAAAATACATGAACAGAATGAATGAAAAATAAGGTTATTTACTTAAAAAAGGGAAAATCGCACTCAAAACTTTGTGGCAGTGTTTGCGCTGTAATATAATTATCACAACGTCTTTTTTAAAGAATCCATGAGATGGTGCAGATAACGGTTGCAAATGATGCACATTTAATAAGATGACAGACATCCTTTTATTCATAATGGTGGATATTGCTCCTGGAGCAGGTTTTGTGCCCGTATGATTTGATCAGTTTGGATGGCTCCAGTCAGCACACAGAGAGGAGAGACATACATATACATATACAGACGTGCAGCGAGACCACACAGGGAGCAAGATGCCAGAATATTAAATCATTAATATTATATTATTTTGAATTAGAACACATCACAACAGTTTGTTCAATTACAATTATAGTGTCTTTATAGGAGTAGCCTGAAATAATTGGGTTTTATTTTTAATTGTTATTGCATTTCACAAAATGTTTTCTATAAAACTCACACATACATGTAATATGACACTTAAATGCACAAAATGAGTTTAGTTCTGACATCATTGTAAGCAATTTAAGAAGACAAAGAAAAAGAAAAACAATTAGTTGTTTTCTTTGTTGTATGTTTACTATTGTTAATTAATAAAGCAAAGATATTTGTTATCCGATGACCTGATTAATTGATGGAATAATAGTTAGAGTACCAGAGAGTGGCAGCCCAACAGATATACTGGCATAGCATGACAGAAACATGGAGGATAGAGGCAAAGCAGCTAATACACTTGTAATCCTCAACAGCAACAATAGGACAGGTGTGTGTGTGTGTGTGTGTGTGTGTGTGTGTGTGTGTGTGTGTGTGTGTGTGTGTGTGTGTGTGTGACAATGTCTTCCCAAGAGATTTTCTGCTCGTCATGCATGATTACTGTTCCACTGGGGGGTAAAACAGAGAGCAAACCGTGAACAACCAGCTGCACAATATTAACTCAATCATCGATCAAGTTCAGTCTGTAAATAACTTTTACAGCTGTGTTCGACTAAAAACACATTTTTGGACTACAGTGATGTATTTGGGAAACATATCGGCTTTGTGATTTAACTGAAAGTCTGTCGGATTGTTTTTCCAGTATTATTGTCACGCCACAGTTAAATGTGTTATTCCATGGACTCTTGAAAACTATCAAAAAAAGTATTATTGCAGTGACATTGATTTCATAATTTTTCAGTAATGACTTACGATTAAAAGCTCATAAAAAAACAACTAATGGAAACAAAAACCTTGACAACTGATTCTTCCACTAAATGAGTAAGAGGGAACGGACCTGCTGATTTCAATTAGCATTACAACTTAAGCTATTATAGTGAAAAAGAAACAAATCCACCATAAAGCGACATTGAAATATACTTCCTATATAAAATGTTCCATATTCTAACCATCTTCCTCATCGTAGCCTGTTGCCCCATTCTCACAGCTACATCTCATCATCTTAAGCAGAATTGATGGATGAATTGAATTAGTCTGGCTATTTAATTCCGGTCCCTGGTGACCTGCAGATCATCAGACGAAGTCTGCAGTTACCTGACAGCAGCTGTGCTTTCTATAGCTATCAGAGGGCATCAAAAACTCTCAGGCCACCAGGCAACTACAACCGAGAAGCTACAGTGGTTCTTAGTGTCCCAGACACTACTTTATTTAATTCACCTGGTTTAAACCATATACTAATTAATTAATTCAGTGAAAACCAGAAGGACTTTGAGGACTTTGCAGGACAAAAGAGAAACGTCTGTAGGTGGAGAGAATACCGGCCCGATTTCCATGAAACTTGGTGGAGGGGTGTAGCACGGGCAAAGGAAGAACCCATTTCATTTTGGAGCGGATCCGAATCACGAGGAAGTTACACAAATTGTGTTTCTCTTTTATTAACCTTGCGATAAAGATTTGCTGCATTCGGGTATATGTTACTTGGAAGTACAACAAACACAGATGAAGGAAGAAACTATGAACGTCTTCCCCAAAAAACGAGACTCAGGACCTGAGTGTGAAATAAATATTAATTGAAAGTGAGTTTTCAACCTTAGGACCCTCGACAGTCATGGTCCACCCACAGAGGTGGTGTTATTAAACTTTTTATTAAAAATTGAAAGTCGCTCGCAACCGTAGAACTATATTTGTTTTGATTGACAGTCAAAGTTCACAGAATTCTAACCAAGAAAAAGACACGTGCACGTTCATACATGCTGTATCAACTTCATCTGAAGGAACAGTTCGGTCTGTAGCGAGTGTGTGGTCGAGCGAGAGTAACGTAAAGTTGTCAAGTGGTAGTAAATGAACTGTGTAACTTTCAGTTTGCTCATGAATATATGCTGCAGCTCCTCATGACCCACGTTGTCTGGCCCTACCGCTGGGTGACGTGAAGGGGGTTAGCCTCCATAAGAATATGAACTCCCCTGTGCTTCCCGAACACGGAGAAATTAATAAATATCACTTATGATTCATTCCCGTTTTATAATGACATATTTTGTCAGCTACAAGAATCTTGTTTTGTTTTGTAGATAATTGCCTTGCAACATATTTTGTGTTGTATATTTGATTGTATCATGATATCACTGTTATTGTTATTGTGCCATTGTACCATCGTGATAAATTACCCTGTAATCTGTGGAACTGTTGTAATAGCATCCCTCTTCAGGTCCTTCAAAATTACAATACCTCTTCGAAACATAGAAACCAAGTGTCCACATTGCCTTTATCTGAGGCACAGCAGGATGCTTTTAAAGAAGATTTTTGTTTAAACATTTCACATGATATTACATGAATTGAACTACTTTGATTTACTGATTCATCCCAATAAAGAAGGGCAGGGATTTATGTAGGAGTGGCTGCTCATAACAACATGGACGACAATAGATGATGATCAGTTTGTATATATATATATATATATATATATATATATATATATACAGAGTAACCAGACATACTCCTACTGTGCGCTGAGATTGGACAGCTGAAGGTGTGTGACAGTTTTTATTTGCACCATGTTACCAACTGAACCCCTGGAACTCCAACTGCAGGCTGTTACTGTGAGCCAGAGCTCGTCTGCGATGTGCTTGGTTAATCAAAGTTGGAAATTAACAGTATCCGAACCCCTACCGTGAGCTGAGAGAACCAGAGCAGATTCTCGTGTATGGCGTTGACGCACCAGGCCTGAGTCAGTGCCAGCAGCCCAGCTAATAACAGCCCGGTTGCCATGGAAACACACTGTCGCCGAGGCCACTGGGGTAGAATGCCTGAACCGGAACAAGCACCGGATCCTCCGAGCAGAGAAACCTCCGCTGTACCCTCCTGTGTGGTATTAGACCTTTCTGTCCTCCACATCATGTTACTGCTGCATCCTTCTGCAGCTGGTGCATCTTGTGAAAGGCCCAAATGGTGTTGTGGCTTGCTCAGCTTAACTCTCTTACGAAGCTCCATTGCCTGAGAAGACGGAGATTATCAATATGTTCTTGGATGCTTTGATGAGCTGAATTCAGGTAGATAAACAGCATACTCCTGATCTGAGCTATAGAAGTGATCCAAATCCATTACGGCAATAAATGTAAATGCGGTGTGTTTTTCCTTTTCTTGAAGTCGGTCCAAATAAATTAGCTTTTTAAATCGCTTCAAGTTCCTTGCCAAAGGAAATATGTAAAAGCTTTCTACGAGGGAATGAGTAGCAGGTTTCGTTCCCAATCCTTCTTTTGAGTTTGCTCGAGGCAAAACAAGCCTTGGCTTTTCACCAAGAACTCTGATGGGATGGCTAATCCTTAGTTTAAATTAAGGTCAAAGAGAATAGGCAGCGTTAACAAGTTCACACACTGCTCATTACCCCGAAAACTAGTTCACTTCTCAGAAGGCACCGATCCTCTGCTCTCTGTTTCTCTCCATTAACATTTCCTCCGTGAGGCTCTTTGAATAATTCTCATCTCTCCGATGTGGTGCTTGAAGAATTCAAGTGAAGGTCCGTCCAGCATCGTATTCCCTCTGCTTCATGTCGTCCAGAGCCTAAACAAGGAGCAACTTCTTCCTCCCTTGAACTCCAACAGACACTAAACAAAAAGCTACCTTTTTCAAATCAGCTACTAAGTATGACGAGAAACACCTACATAAAGACTGAGTTACAGTAAGTCTAGGAACAGGCTGGACTGTAGATAACTGGAGCAGTCAGAGAGGGAGGGAGGGAGGGAGGGAAAGAAAAGAGTCACTACTGGTGACCTCTTGTCTATAAAAACACACATGCTCGCAGGAAAAGAACAAGATGGGGGTGGGGACAAGAGAGGGGAACATTGTGGAACATCATTGTGGAAAAATGCGGGGAACATTTGTCAGACATTTGTGCATCTTGAACCAGTGTCAAGCTGTGAGCACATGTCTGAAATAAACTCCGCCGACCGACGTGGACAAGTCTTCTCAACGGATGAATTCAAGAGGTCAGATGAAGCCAGCTGTCTCACTCCATACGTCACGATATTAAGCATTGTAAGGCTGTGTGAGAGAAAGAGTGTAAAGAACTTTATAATAAACCCTCTAGACCCCTTAACCTGAGGCGAACACTGCTAACACGTTCCCTCTACAACACAACGGATGTGGGAGCCACATGTGAGATTATTAAAACTAGTCCCTTTTCTGTCCAACAGCTTCTCCACAGACTGCCAACACTCTGATAGTCACGTAGGGTCAGGTCAGACAGCAACAACCGCAAAGTACAAACAGCAAGCGGGCAGGACTCCCAAAAGTCCAAAATTACTTTTCAACATTTCTCCTTCTTTCCATCCTACTTGACCTGGAAACACTTATCAGAGTGTGTGCGTTTGCATGTGGAAGTGGAAGAAGGAAAGTGTGAGAGAGAGACAGTTGATCTCTAAGGGCAAAGAAGGAAATAGATATTCTCAACTAGCTGTGGGAGCAACAGCAAGCAGTTCAAGGTAAAGGTCAGTCTGGAGCATCAGATGGCAGAGCCACAAGTGTCTGGAGAGTGTTAGCTGTACACTACACCATTTGCTGCAACTTGAGTATGTGCATGTGTGTTTTTTCACTGGACAATGTAGCAAGTGCTGCGCATGGACTCGCATGTTTGTCCACACTAAGCCAGCTAAATATGAACATCAATCTTTTCCCTTCCATTTTACCCCCCGTCCCCACTCAGCCGGTGGTTTCTGCACCTCAAACTGAGCATTAAAACTGTCTAAAGAGTCAGACACATTAGAGGGATTTACACTTTCTTCAAACTGGCCAGTTTGAGTAATAGATCCATCACTTTAACAACTTTGTATCTCCTGTCTCTAAGCTTGCACAATAAACAGAACAAATACATTGTTCGCGTAGGAAAAAAAGTAAGTTAAGTTAAGGAATGTGCTCTTGCACAAAAAAGACAACAATTGTAGTAATGATGTTGAAAGACAAAGAAGACAATTACAGAAAATGACCTGCTTGTGAACGGAAAAAGAGACTACTGAAATGATTACCCACTTCAGAGCAAAACAATCAATAAAAGCAGCTGTTCTTATCGGAAGCCAACCAATTACAATAACCCACTTCGACGAGGTCCTTGGCACACACATCAGCAATAACCTGAAATAACCTGAAATTGCCAACCATCAAATGCAAAAAGCCCAAAAGAGACTTTTTTATTGAGACAACTCAAAACTCCCAGTCAGGCAGGGTCTACTGGTCCAATTTCACACAAGCATAAAGCCAGAGCATCAATTCATTGTCAATTACTGTCTGCTATTGAATCACACCTAAGCACACAATGAAGAAAATGGACAATTATCACCAGAGAATCAAAGATCATAGGCTGCAAACTCCCCCCACTGTGCTCCATATACACGCAGAGCACCACCTCACGAGCAATCAAGATCACGGATGACCCTCTTCACCCAGCTTACCATCTTTTTCGGCGTCGCCCCTCTGACAGAAAGTACATGTCACTAGGAGGCAGGACAGAACGCCTTACGGTGAGCTTCTTCCACAAAGCCATGCAGTTGATAAATACACACAAGCTAGCCTAATTGCAATTGCATGTGGAGTTGTATCTTTATGTTTTTGTCTTTTTTCCACTTGTGTCCTTTATGTTTACACTGATGTTGTATGTTCTGTACCTTCTCAGCCATTCCATCTGCATTGAAATGAATTCCACCAGCCTAGCCGAGTGGCAATAGCAGAAACTCTAATGCAAGTGTGTGACGAAGATATTTAGCCGCTTTCTTATTTCTCGGGCATTTTAGTGTTAATGTGCTACGTGGTTTTCTCATGTAAACAGCATTTTCAGATTCAGCCAGCTCCGTGTGAACGCAGTCTGAGGCTTTGATAGCATTAACAGAAGGAAACACTACACACACACCCACATATGCGTGCAATGTGCGATGATGTCAGCCAGGAGCCCACTTATGTGGGAACATTTCAGGGAAATGTTCACCATGGCCTGTAAAGTGACTTGCATCTATTATGAATGAAAGCATCTGTCTGCCTCTTCCTTTCACACACACACAAACAAACAAAAAGCAGAGGACCACAAACTGTGTCTGTACAGATTCCGCTCAATTACCTGAATGTGCTGCTTTGTCTCTGTGACAAAAACTCACGTTGAAATGATCCAGCAGAGTGCCTCTATGTGTGTGAAGACGCATTGCACATTTGCATGAATAACAGATGAAGCGCCTGGCTGGCACTGCAACTTACTGCCGACAGATGAGACAAATTCTTAGTCGTAGATATTTGAGGGTCTGCCTGCTTCGTTGTTTTGTTTGATTCCCCACTCTCTATTCTGTCCTTCATAAAAAGGAAAGTCCATTCCGTGATTAGGAGAACGCTTCCACAAACTCTGTACCTACAGATGAATCTGTGCGATCTTCTATGGTCAGTAGCTTTGACTCATCACTCCCACCAAACAAATTCCACCATATTGTGAAACTCAAACGTTCTTTCAGATTCAGAGACATCTGAACTCTTTAATATCTATTACCATGTGTTGTGTCTGTGGTTTGTGTTGATGTAGCTGCACCTTCTGACTGTTGGCAGATAAACTTTACACCTCGGCAATGATACAAGCCTTAAGCACCATTTTTACACAAAGAAAATCATCTTACAGTATCGTAACATTTCGGGATGTAGTCAACCAAAGGAAATCATGGTCGACTGAAATTCTACCTACTCTACCTGCCCATATTCATACCATTTCTGAAAATAGAACCCACTGTAGAAGCTGTCACTGGGGGATGCACCTGCATTATATTTCAAACAAAATGATTAAACTATTTATTAGACTAAAGATATTAAAATTACCCAATTCTGTTGAACACTCAAAGCCTATCAAGTAGTGATCCGTGGGTGACTTCTTTTTATTTCATTTTAAACCTGCACCCACCCGACCTGATATGAGAGCCAGACCGCCCAACCTGCAAAAATATGCGTTAATCAATCACACAAACCCACAAACATAAGACTTAACCAGGCCACACCAGGTGACCTGCATTCCTCTCCTCGGTTGACTCATTAATTTACCAAAACAAATGACTCATTCCTGCACCACTAAATTAAGCAAAAACAAAAACAAAAGAAGCACATGAACAACATTTACTTGCTGCCACAGTTATGACTCTGACAGAGCGATCGGTTCTACTATGTCAACCAGATTGAAGTCTGCTATGTATATCTCAGTGTGAACCAGTGTTGGTGAAGCATCATATCTGGCAGGTCACCATGTCCTGTTGCCGTACAACACTGAGGAGGCTCTAAAAAGGTCGCCCTGGTTTCAGGACTACATGTGGTTCATTTACCAGCCTCGATAATCAATCTGCTGCAGCGCATTCAAAAACATTCAAACCATTTCATTTATGGCGTGTTTTTAACGGGAGAGGATGTGTCTGAGTGGTACTTATGTTGAAGCTACATTTCCTCTTGAGATAAGCAAAACAAATGTGAGAGGTATGTTTTCAGCTTTTAAATGTTATAAGGAGGAATTTTCCATCTGTAAATGTCCCACATCTGGGATGTGCTCAATGAATCACACACATGGATGTCAAATCTTTACATAACCTCCATATAAAAGTGTCAGATAAAACAATCCGGCCATCTCTGCTGCTTCTTAACAAGTGCCTCATAAAAGACATAAAAGGCTCCATGTGTTTTCAACATTCCCAGATCTTCTTCCTGGGTTGGCACAAACTCAGCGGTAATAGCTGGTGGTAAATTGTCAGTGAGATATAGAGCCAGTAAGTTTACAGTTCTTACTAAACCCCTGAGACATCTACATGTGTGTTATGGTACAGGATCAGTGGACAAAGGGCAATACGTCATCATATAATGATTCGCAAATATTACATACAGTAGCTTGTGAAATACTATCTACGACCTATACCACCTCAATTGCTAGTTCTCGAGAGTTAGGAATTACAATGCATCCATGGAGTCTCAGTCATGTATGTGATCCCTGCTGCCTTCCTAAAGTTAAAGTTACACAATGCCATCCTTCAGTAGTTTGTCCTGGAAATGGAAATGGTCAAGGTTTCTACACTGACTTCACTGTTCAACCGCCATCACTGACTGACTGTGTTTGAGAGATTATAATGAGACTAGTTGCTGATGTTTCTATCATTATCTTTTATCATGTAAAACACCAGGAGGGAGCAAGAACTGATGTGGTGGGGAATTGGATCCACTGGGCGCTCCGACACGGCAGCCGGAGATAATAGCGTATCCCAGGAGCGTCCCAGAAGCGGCTCTGCGGAGCGTTGCACAAAGCTTACAGGCACTGCAGGTGACATGTGGATACGAAATAATAATGAGGATGAATGTATCTTTCACAAATAAAACAGTCACAAATATTTAATGACATTACATTTGTTAAGTTATTATTTGAGTCTATGTGTAAAACAAGCACTATTTATTTTATAAACCACTACTTCAATTTGTGACTTGACTGTTGCATGTCGATTTAAGTGGTGCTCCTAAATGTTGTACTGGTTCACCTAAAACTTTCAGTAGGAAGCACCAGCACGGGTTTTTCCACGTGGAAAAAGTGAGTCTGGGGCTCTGCTGATAGCAACCAGATGACAGGTTTCACTGGCTGATCTTTAATAGCGGCCTGTCGTGCCACGGTGGATCCTGCAATGGGCTTTTTCCACAGCAGACATTTGACTTGTCGCAGTAGGAAAGGTTCAGATGTAACTTATATCATTAACGTTGACAAAGATGCATGGTCGGCAACCCTCATCAACTTCAAACATTCATTGGATGTAGGAGTCCTCCAACAACCTTACATTACCTCACTAGTCTGTCTGTTTAAACCCTAGAGGGTTTCTGACACCATTCTGAC
Source organism: Cottoperca gobio (assembly GCF_900634415.1). NCBI lineage: Eukaryota > Metazoa > Chordata > Actinopteri > Perciformes > Bovichtidae > Cottoperca > Cottoperca gobio. The sequence continues at coordinate 3,677,426 of NC_041357.1, forward strand.
AACACCTTCTGGATTGTATAAGGGCTCAGGTCAGGAAGTGTCATTTTGTTTTCTACGAACTGACGGCTTGTAAAGCCCTTTGAGACTTTAACAGTGAATAAGGGCTCTAAATAAACTTGAACTTGAAATATTGCTTTAATTTGTCATCCACTCTTACATTGACATGGCTGACAAAAATGCCGGAGTTTCAACAAGTGACAGCCCAAAGGACATTGGAATTGTTATTGAGGGTGTGGAAGTCATCACAGGACTGTAAGGGCTTGCACTGTCCTCCTAGGCTTCACCTACACACTGAATCTCGATTACCACAGGCAGCTGAAGTAACTTTGAGGTATTCCAAAAAATCTTGGAACTTGAAGCCTGAAGCAAAGTCCAGTCCCTCAAGTGCAAACTTCTGGCTGGAAGAGAGACTGTGGTCGCAGTGCACACATTTAGGTAGTTCTATATGATCCGTGTTACACAATGTTCCGCTTCTGCAGACTTGAGAATTGCACATTTGAAAGTGGAAAGTTTGTAAATTAATACTGAATTTCACTGTATCCCACGACTGCCAGTGAGTGATATCTAATGTATTTAACAGACTGCATTCAAATCAACATTGGTTTGCTTATAAATGTTGACCAATGCACCAAATGTGTTATCGTGGAGAGCTCAAGTTTAAGGGTTGAAGTTTGAAGAGCAAATTGCCTGCTTGTAATGAGACAACGGTCATAATGTACACAGTTGCAGTTGTATTGAATAACTTCACCTCTGTGTCTCCAAGCACTTGTTTACACACAAAGTGTGTAATTGTAGCTGCCTCTTTCATTTAAACTTCTTTTTTGAGCTCATTCTGTATTGCTTCTCATGTTTTGGTTTTAACTGAGTGGTGTTAATATTTTTCATCTGTCATGACTCTGGATTTGTGTTCCTGTTTTATTTTGTAGAGTTCACCTCCCTTGTGTCATGTCTTGTGTTTACTTCCTGTCTTTGTGTGGTTTCCCACCATCATCAGCGTCTGCCCCGCCCCTGATTGTTTCCACCTGTTCCCACTCACCTCTTGTATAAATTGTCCTGTCTCCCCTTGTCTTGTGACAGTTCGTCTGGTCATATCCTTGTCATATCATGTGCACGTTCCAGTGTTCCAAGTACCAGTGTGTTTTTTCAGAAAAGTTTGTTTATCCTCCGAGTGAGCGCTTTGAGTTGTTGTTTTGATTTATTGAAGTAAAGTATTGTTTATTCTACACTTTACATTTGTGTCTGGAGTCGTGCGATTGAGTCTTCCTTCCCTGTGTCCGAGTCGTAACATCATCGTTTAATTTGTATATTTTATTATGCTTTGGTTTAACATATGGAACAAATGTGTTTTTGTTCGAGTTGTTTTTGCTGAACATGCATTTTAAGACCATGTGAGCGACATTGAAAATAGAGTTCTGCATTAATGCTTGAGTTTATTAATCCTGAGAAAGAAGAATATTTAGATTTAATTGACTGCATTTAATTAATTTAAATAAATGCATTGAATTATGCAACTGATTATTTCTCTATTAAGTATCATTGATATGTCAAATTTAATTATATTTTTGTTTAGGTGTTAATTAATTTATTTTCGGTTTTCTATTTAAATCTACCCATATTAAATGGATAACTATAAAGACTCTCAATTAATTTATATTAACTCAATACCTGACAGTCTTATGTAATTAATAACTTTGTAATCTGTTGAGTTATTGAGTAGATATGGTGCATCTTTTCTTACCGTGGAAGTGCACCTCTGCCTCACTGGCAGCATCGACAAAAAACCAAAGAGTTGAGCAACAGATTGTAACAGTGAAGGGTTTGTACCTTTATGTTGGAGAACCACAGGTCGTTCTCATGTAGTGTGGCCATGTAGATGCAGCACAGCAGGCCGAGACCAACAGACATAGACCAACCAACCGATGTCCAGATTATCGCCCCCCATGACCAATCACCTGCAGGAGCATCGACATGTCAGTGAGTTGTTGATGTCAATTAAAGGTTTAATAACATGATCAGTGTTTTCTGGCGAGGATGGAGTGCATCAACGACGTCAGCTCATTACAGCAGGAATCTTGTAAGTACATTATCTCAAATCTCAATCTCAAATAGGTACAATCCTTTAAGTGCAGAACAATAGCTTCAAGCTGTCGAAACAGGTGAGTTTTCAGTCTGCAACGGAAGGTGTGAAGACTTGTTCCTAACAATGCTGGCACTAAAGGACAGTTGGTCATCTAGTGTCACACCCTGATCCCTTGCCGTCCGAGTCGGGGAAACTAACGAGGCGCCGGTGTTGATAGTAAGGTCTTGAATGGGAGAGCCCTTCCCCCGGAAGGAAAAGCAGTTCGGTCTTGTCGAGGTAGAATGGTGTTCGGACATCAACTGAGAGATGTCAGCCAGACGAGCAGAGATGTATGCCTCCACCTGGCTTTCGGACACGGAGAGATATTAGCTTTCTGATGCTAGCTAAAACTGTGGTAGCAACCGCCGCGTTCTGCCTCTTCTCCTTAATACATCCATGGTCTGCCCGCATTAAGCTATCTCTCTCTCGCTGCAGCTATAAGTAATTCATTAATGAAGTTCCCTTCCATGCCTAAATTGAACATACTCATGCTGATAAGTGCTGTATTGCTGTACAATCACCACAGCCCCTGGTAGACCACCACACCAACAACAGACTATTCCACCACTGTGGTGCAATTATCACTGCCATGTGCATTATTCACTTTTACAACTTTTTATCAACAACTCTGTACTTATACTACTGTTACTTTATTTTATTCTATTTAATTGTGTACTCGTCACTTTACTCTCTTGTTCTTTTGCTGTAACAACGTAAATTTCCCCGTTGTGGGACTAATAAAGGATTTCTGATTCTGATTCTGATTTTCAGTCTTAGCTGGCTTGATGCACAGTTAACATTAGCTCTGTAGCGCTCCGCTATGTTTTTCCAATAGTGAGTGAGGACTGGGTGCCGTGGTGTAAATGTTATTTATTGTCAGTGGTATTCCTGTTGACTATTGCAGTAGTATGCTGCTGCGGTCGTAAACCACCTAAAACGGCTCGTGTTGCCCTAATTAGTGTCACTCCACGCAGGCATTGACCAATTCTCATAGGTACTATATATAAATGCTAACTGTAACTTTCTCCACTGACTGTTTGTTCCCCTGCAGCATAATATAATATCTACATCGACGAGAGGCCGATGTAGATATTAAAGTAAAAGAAAAATTATGAACGCTGATATATGAATATTAACTAACGCTACTCCTGCAATTCTATTGGTTGGGGAATTTTGACAGGGTTATTGCACAAAACATCAGCGAGCAGAGGAGAAATCTGAGAGCAGATGTTTCACAGAAGCAATCTGAGTGTGAGGAAAATGGCTGGAGTACAGGTAATCTGTGCAAGCAACAATATATCTGAGTGCAAGCATCAATATATCTGAGTGCAAGCATGCAGTTTGAGCAGAAGCAGAGCGAATCTAAGCACAAGTAGGGGCTGTGAGTGTGAGACCATGGTTTTGGGGGAAAGCATTACAAAATCTGAACGTGAAATTAAGGAGGCATGCTCTCATATAGAAAAACACGCTGTTGATTAAAGATAGCAAAAAAGCATAGGGGGGGTGTCAGAGGCGTAATTTCCAAGCTTTGTAAGCGGGGAGGCCCTCACAGTCTCAGAATTAAAAACCTTTGAACTAATTGTTTAGTTGACGTCGACCACGTCAGAAATCAAAAGTGTTGTTCTGAACGCTCACACTGGAGGGCGGAGTGAAAAGCAGGCCATCATATTGAGGGAGGGGGGACATAACATTGTTCAAATATGAGGATAACAGCGCACATGTTCAGGCATTCTCTCCTGGAGGGCATTTGTAGTGTTGCACTTGGTTGTTCAAATAAAAGGTGGCAGAATCTTCATTCAATCATTTTAATCTTGTGAAATGCAGGGAAAAAACCTCCAGTTAATTATGCCTGATGTCTTCTGAGGATGTAACCCAACAAGCAAAATGTGACTTCATATGCACAAAAGGTGTAGGAGTGCAGGCTTGAACCGGCAGAGTGAGTTATGAGAAGGTGTCGTTTCATTTAAACCCCACTGAGAACTTCCCCTCCCATTGGCTCACTCACCGTGCAAGATCTTCTCTGGATGATGATCGGTGCAACAGTTGGACTGCTGGGACTGAAACTCTGCACCAATAGGGGGCTCCTTCCCCTTGCTGACCTTCCTCTGACGCAGGGCTGTCATGTTGAAGAACTGCTACCAGACAAAGAGGGGGGAGTGTCTCTGATTACACACACAGATATGATTAACGCATGGACAGGCACACACAGGCACTATACTGAACACACAAACAGCGTGTGTGCACGACTGCAATCTGAGCCAAAGCAAACAACGAGCTGCACTACTGTTTGTTTTCCTTCACTGTCTGTAGCCTTTCATTCAGTCTGATACATGGGGTGGACAGGCCTGCTTACAGCGGCATTTCCTGCTCACGTTGTGGCCAGAATAACGTGAAACATCAGGTCCCATCTATCGCCACTGACAGCACCCAGATCACCGGCAAACTACCGTCATTAAGCCAGATAGTAGGCTGCGCCAAAGCAGATGTATAAGTCCCTAATAAAATATCATCATGGATATTAGCAGTGATGCAAATAGTGAGGCACAGAATAAAGTACGATAAAGGTTTCAACTCCTCTTGTGTAGAATACTTCTACAGCCTTGTTATAGTGAATGTTCATTTTGCATAAAGGCGGGCGCTCCCGTTATGGACGCCAGCTTTTCTTTCTGTCTTGACAGCAACAAAGACGAATACGATTTGCGCCAACGGTACATTTGTAAGCCTCACCCTCCTCTACAGCAGCGGCTGGTAGGATGGTCCGACAGGTCTCCTCTACCTCTCTCTCTCTCCCCCCCTAGTTCTCTCTGTCTCTCTATCTACCTAGCTCTCTCATTTTCCTCTCCTCTTTTTTCCCCCTCCTGTTAGAATTCATCGGTCAGCTTCATACCGCACCGGGGTTTAAGCACGGGACAATACCGGAACGTAAGAGAGGCTGCCTTCAAAATAAAACCAAACGACTATCACTTTTTAAAATTTATTAAATACGAGTTTTAAGCAGACATGCGCACGAGGAGACAGACTGAACCTCTCTGTATGTGTTAACCATGGCGTTAACGTGTATGACCAGGGATTATAAAGCAGAATGGCTGGAATATGAGACTTATTTAGTAGCTATGAACATTTAAACACAGTTAGTTTTGCTTGTAATAGAAATTGATTACATTGCTTTACATACAATAAATACAAAATGATAACAAACAACAGTTAACTCAGATATAATCATAGTTTATTTTAAAATAAATTCGGTTAATCATTTTTTCCAAAGGGTTAGCACAATAAATATAATTAGCCTATTTCCTCAACAAATTAATGTTTTTGTTTCATTATGCCAATAAGAACTAACAACTGTAAAGTAAAGACCCAACATATGGATTTATGTACTATTTTTGATCGTCTTAATAGCCCTTGTGTCAAGGAACTCATTGAATATTTTGAAATGTGTCTGTGTTCTGTGTGAGAGTGAGTGCTCCGTCTTGTGAGGATCTTTGTTATGAATGCAGGTGCCTCTCTCTGACTGGCTGGAGTCGGGGGTTCGGCCTGGGGTGTGTCTGCTGCTGCCTGGTCCATCCATCACTTCCTGCCTGTTAAAATGCTGGGGTTTCCAACAGTCCGGCGACAGCAGTTTGACAGCAGCATCGGTCTGTCCTCGGCTTCAAAACCTCTTTGAAATTCACAAATGATCATTTGTGAAACTTTAGTTAGGCCTCGTGCCCTAGTTGGCATTGTGAGTATCTGTGTGACTTGATAGATAATAATCTACTCTTGGCTTTAAATAAAACCGAAACTTTATGGCCGAACTACCATTTTCTTTAATACGCTTTTCTCCTGTTTCTGCTATATCCAAGGAGCCCGATTTAGTAAATGTTTTGTTTTGTTTCTTTATATATTCAGGGTTAGCCAGCACTTTCAGAAGATATATTATTGGTTTTGTTGTTTTGCCCTTGGTTCACCCTGAGTTACTGTATATTGTTTCTGTTTATTGTTAGAGTAATAAATCATTTTCTTAAACTGCAATTCAGTATTGAGACTTTAGTTTGGGGAGGGGTGAGGGAAAGGACTTTAAAACTTTATTTTAGGAAAAACATGTCATATAAATCAGGCTATGATATGAAGCTAATGATATATGAACAAAGAGCTCTGAAAAACACCTTCAGAATATAGATGATAAGATTGATTTATTACATTAAGACAATACATTTTTGTATTACAGGTTTTCTGAATGTTATGTTTTAATATGTAAATGAGGCATTATATAATGGTAACATTTGGTGAGTTTAGGAGAAATCTACAGACAGTTAGTTAAATAAACACCTGAATGTGTATTTTGATTAAACGTGTACTAGTCTGAAAAAACAACTGCAAAACAAACTCACAAAATTGACAAGTAGATGAAAAAAAAAGAATTCAAAAGAAACGGAATATTATAAGCTTCATAAAGATATTATTAATTGGAGGGCTGCTGTATTAGATTGCATTAGATTGTATCTACAATCTGTGTTTACATTCTATGGTTCTGTTTACTGAAATGTTGTAATGTGAAATGTCCTCGGCCACCCTGAAAACACTTGGTCCTGCTGCCGATTTTATCCAAGTAATAAGTGTTTATTAAAGTGTAACAGAGATGTAAACACAGATAATCATTTATACATTAAAAAGTAACACAAAAAATAATAAAACACAATAATAACTGTATAAATGTTTTTTTTGAAATAGTATAGTATAGTAAAGTATTTTGTGTATTTTTGCCATTGTAATCTCATGTAGGTAAACTATCATCTGGTCAGCTTCAAGCTTTCCCTGTAGGATTCATAAGAGGAGGAACTTTACTGTGTTTGTTCATTTGTATTAACATACTATTTATATAATATTAATTTAATTAATTGTATAAGAATTGTTCTGCATTCTGTGAAACTATTATGATGTCACTGGACGGAACACTGAAACACCGGAACACAACAGCATTCTGTGACTTCTGGTTCACTTCAGAATAGTTAAACAAACTCAAAAAGATACAGGAGATACACACGTGATAACCACTGAGTGACGCTTCCACTGTGTTTTTCCACTTATTTTAGATAATGACTCCAACACCAGCAAACCCGATATGGGGAAGGATTTCAAAGAGTCGAGGAGCAAAAGGAAGGCCAGCACTGATGAGCAATGCTCTCAAAATACAATCCTGTATCTTTCATATTATCCGTTTAATACATGTCTCTCCCTCTCTCTCCTTCCCTCTCTCCCTCTCTCTCCCTCTCTCTCCCTCTCTGTCTCTGTCTCTCTCTCGCTCTCTCTCTCTCTCTCTCTCTCTCTCTGTCTCTCTCTCTCTCTCTCTCTCTCTCTCTCTCTCTCTCTCTCTCTCTCTCTCTCTCTCTCTCTCTCTCTCTCTCTCTCTCTCTCTCTCTCTCTCGGTTGTGTTTTCTTTCAGGTGGCTATCAAACACATTCCAAAAGAAAAGGTCAGCTACAGTGAAGTGGTAAGTAATTAAAACACCAAATGTTAAAATGATCATCATTTTTTTAATTTATTTTCTGTATTTCCCTTAGGTCCAGAATTGAAAGGTGTATAAGGTCATTGAGGAAGTTGCCCTTATGGTGAAAGCAGCAGGTGGAGCTGAATCACCTGGGAGATCTGCAGCTGTCTCCCTACTATTTTGATCTGGAGGAGGACCAAATCTGGGTTATGGAAAGACCAGCCCCCTCCATGGAGTTCTAGTTCATCCCTATTGACCGCCAGAGGCAGTGCTTCTGTTCGAATATTTATATCAACAAAGTCACGTGTGACCTCAGATGACCCCAGTCATGTATAAGATCTGGTCCCTTAATTTCTTCTCGATAAGACGCAGGCTAGTACTCACTGAGCATTAGCTTGAGCTAAATAAGGAAATATGTACTATTACTCGAAGTTCGTCGCTCGTAGCCTCGCGACCACCTGTTGTGGATTACTCGTCCTCCTGAGGCTGCGACGGGCTGTCCATCTCACTGTCACCGTTTTGGACCTTCGGACCGGCCGACTCCAGTCAAGTTTATCGGCGGTGAGATCGTTAAGCTTTGGAGGAGCTAGTGTCCCCTTGTCTGAGCAGTTGACTCCAGCTCAACCTATCCATGCTAGGCATCACACCGCAGGCCAAGAAGAAGGCTAAGTCTGACAAACTGTCTTCTAGGATGGACCTGCTGTCTACCGAGCTGGCCCAGGTGAGGTCACTCCTCCTGGCTCTCCATTCTGGTGCTGGTACGGAGTGTGCTTCTCAACGCATGGACAACATCCTTCAACTTCTTCCCCTCTTCCTAGGAATCAGGCCTTTGCCCTACATTGTGTTTCTCTGCTTCTTGGGCAAACTGACAGATGCCCTTTGGCTTGTTGTCAATGCGCCCCCTGCAGAGATGGCTAAACGGTCTCCACTTGGACGTCAAGTGCCACAGACACAAGAGGATCAGGGTGTCACATCTGTGCCTCTTTGCTCTATCCCCATGGAAGGAGAGGGCTTATTTGTCAAGAGGCGTGCCATAGATACCAGCCTCTCTGGAGTGCTGTGTGACAGAACAGGACGGCTCGGGGGCAGTGGTCTGGTCAATGTGCTAAAGCTATGGGCTGTGCACCTACCACTCAAGCACTTCCTGCAATACCTGAGAGGGAGGCGTGTGCTTGTTTGGTCAGATAACACCACAACTGTTTTTTATATAAACCATCAGGGGGGCACCAAACCGGCACGGTTGCTAGAAGTGTCCCAGGCTCTTCTGATGTGGGCTGCCCCTTGCTTGACCAGCCTACGGGCAATGTATCTACTAGGGGAGTGGAACGATGTTGCAGACTTCCTATCCTGTCGGTCTTCTCCCTGACGGAGAAGACCAGCCCTCTGGGTCAGGACGCTCTGGTTCACACGTGACCAGACAGTCTTCTCTACGCCTTTCCACCCCTTCCTCTGATCTTACCAACACTTCTCAGAGTGCTTCAACAGAGCCACAGGCTTCTTCTGGTGGCTCTCTTTTGGCCAGCCAGGACTTGGTTCTCCCTGCTGCACAAACTCTGCTGCGGGATGCCCTGGCATCTCTCCGGCAGGAAGGACCTGTTGTCACAGTTGGAGGGTCGGATTTGGCATCCAGATCCCTTCCGCCTTCAGCTGTGGGTTTGGCCGCTGGGCCCGAACTGCTGCTGAGTAAGTGCATAGAGCTTGTCAAGATGGCTATTCTGAATGCTAGAGCACCGTCTACTCGTCGGCAGTACTAAAATAGGTGGAAGCTGTTTTGTGGCTGGTGTACACATCGAAACCGGGACCCAGTACATTGCTCTGTCTGTCTGCCCTTGAGTTTCTGCAGTCCCTGCTAGACGGTGGCTGGTCTCCTGCTACCATCAGGGTGTATGTTGCTACTATTTTATCGCAACAACACAGTGGGGAGCCATAGGCTGGTATCCCTCCTCTTAACGGGAGCTCTGAGGTTGCGCCCCCCGAGCGCCCCAAGGGCTCATACATGGGACCTGCCCCTGATTTTGGATGCCCTATGCTTTCCTCCCTTTGAACTTGGAACTTTTTTCCTTGAAGCAGGCAGAGACGGGGAGGAAAGGTCAAGACTCTTGTGCCCTGTGTGAGTCCTCAGAGCTTATATCGGGGCTACCACATGCATACGACAGTCAGAACAACTCTTTATCTGTTACCGTGGCCCTAGGAAAGGCAGGTACTCAGGATTTCTGTTGTTATAAGGCATCCAGTGTTAAGCACTGTTGAGGCTCATCCAGGATTCCTAGAACCATAGTTACATCCATAACTTTCTTTCTATTTCATCCTTACTGACCGCCAGAGTTCTTAGTTCCGAATCTCGTGATTTCGCGAGAAGATCCTGTAGGACTGATCTCGTCGATGACACCGGATCTTATACATGACCGGGGTCATCCGAGGTCACACGTGACTTTGTTGATATAAATATTCGACCTGTACATGCACGAGACAGAAGATATTCAGTGATGAGCACTGCCTCTGCCGATCATCCAGGATTCATAGAACCGTAGTTACATCCGTAACTTTCGTTCTATTTCATCCTTACTGACCACCAGAGGCAATGCTTAACACTGGATGCCTTATAACAGGAATCCTGAGTACCTACCGCATAAAGGTGGAGCAGAGGGACTCTGCAGAAGAACCTTACTGTATCCGTAAGGACCAAGGGAGGCTTCCTGCAGGAAGATGACACTAAGGTACTGAAGCTAGGTGAAGGATGAAGAGTTAGGCTGAAATCCTTAAATTATTGCCTTTATTATATTAGAGGATAAAAAAGTAGAGTTGCAAAAAAGTTTTAATGTTTGGCTGAGGTAGAAAAGTTGGTGTATCGATTATAGTTAAAAAAAATGTATTTTAACTCCTCATCGATCCACCTATTTATCAAGGAGGAAAATGGATGAAGTTCGTTGCTTCACACTCTTGTCTGACAGAACAACTCCAACCCATAGGGACAGGGACATCAAGTTAGGAAACATCCTGATTGAAACTGGATCTGATGTGCCGCACGCCCGTGTGATTGATGTTGGCTGTGATGCCCTCGTGAGAAAGGGATATTACTATTACTACAGTGGTATGATATCTGGCTCCTGCTCTTCACATATTTGACAATCTTTGAAAATGATAATTTTGATGTTTAAATAAGGCGTCTCCTCCTCTTCATTATTTCTCATGATCTCTGACCATCTCCCTCTCCTTCTTTGGGTCTAACCTTGTGTATTTTAGGTACCGTCTTAAAAGACCCTCCAGAATGGTTCATGTTCAGAGAATACAAGGCCAGCCCCACATCAGTGTGGCAGCTGGGGGCACTGTTGTGCGACCTGCTGGATCATAAGTGTTCCTTTACAACACCGATGTACCTTGATGAGGGCTTTAAAATCAACTCTAATCCGTCCATAGGTAGGACACACACACACACTGTTTGAAAGTGTCAGTTAATTGATCGCTGAGCTGCAGCTTAACTTGAGTCTGATCTCCTGCTCTCATTCTTGCTTTTCAGACTGCCAAGACTTCCTGCAGATGTGTCTGAGCAAAGACCCTGAGAGGCGTGCCACTTTAGAGCAGCTACAGCTCCATCCCTGGCTTAGATAATCCTTGCAACACCACCTGTTCATTCATGTAAAAGCGGTAATACCACAGTGTAGAAATACTTTGTTAAGTTTACCTGAAGGCCAATGTAGTTCTCTGACATGCTTGTAAAACTGCATCAACGGCAGCCGCCCAAATTGTGTTGCTCCTAGTAGTGGTGTTATGACCTCGGAGTGAGGCGTAGATCCTGAAAAATACCACGGCATTACCCAGTTTTGCACTCGCCAGCTTTTCACCGCAGCCTTTAAAGGGGTATTCAGTTGGTTCCAATCTGCAACCACAACATTAGATGAAAGCAAATGCAAAAAGTAAAAGCACTCATTCTGCACGTGTTCATCACTTCAATGTTGCAGCTGGTAAAGGAGGAACTTGAAAGAAATAAGTTTTACTATATATTAGAGCTGTTAAATAGTTAATTTCGATGAATTAATCACAGAAAAATAACGCAACAAATGTTCGAACCATCGGAGAACTTTAAGTCTGAAATATCACCTCAACGCAAAGCTAGCTGGCATCGCCGCTGATGCTAAAGTGAGTGACCCGTCTCGTCATACACTCTCGATCAGGCGTTCAGACGCAGAAATGATAAATCTACCTGTGACAGATTGACAATTAACAATGTACTGCAGGAGGTAGAGGACAGGGGGTTAACGGAGGCTTTACAGATAGCGTCAAATGACACAAATTTTAAGCCGCCACAACATAGGCTATTATTTATTGTGCAATGACAGATGTTATGCCAGATTTGAAATTGCACTTTATGTAAAACCGTTGGTCTGTGTTGTTTAAGATAATTGTGGCAAACAAGATATTGGAGAAATAGTTTTGAAATAAAAGACATTTTAAGACCTTTAAGTTTATAATGCCTAATCATTGATTCACTCATCTTAATTTAGATTAATTAATCACAAAGCATGTAATTAATTAGATACATTTTTTAATCAGGAAATGGAAATACTTCAGTAAAGTACAAGCACTTCAAAATTGTACTTAAGTAAAGTATTTACGTAAATGTTTATATTTACTGTCCCCCACTGGTTGATGCATTCTGCTATGGAAATGGAATGATCATTTCAATGGCTCAGTTCACCCAAATTATACTATATACAGTATATGTTTATATTCTTACTTAGATACTAGTGGTATTTATCTTGCAGTCAGTTTTGCTTTTATGTTTCCAGGTTGAGATATCCTTCAATGACATTTCTTGCTTCACCCCAGAACAGGGGTCGGGAACCTATGGCTCGCGAGCCATATGGCTCTTTCGATAATGCAATATGGCTCGTTTAACATTTTTTAACATGATTAACAAGTAATAAATAATTATATTGTGTCATTTTAAAGTAAAAACATTTAGCAGCGGATTAGTTTTTAGTTCTCCCCTCTCCTTTCCTCCGCTCTGTCTCTGGCTGTAGGTTAAGGTGTGTTCACACGTGTGTGTGTGTGTGTGTGTGTGTGTGTGTAGGGGGCGGAGCCCCGCCCTAAGCGAAACCGAGCAGAGGAGAAACTGCACAAAGCAAGCAGTAGACCGGGGGTGTCAAACTCAATCACAGGGAGGGCCAAACACGGTCCACATTTATTGAACAAGATATACATATTGGATAAAGTGCAAAAAGATATGGAACATATTTAAGTCAACTGCAAACGGATTGCTGAGCAGTTCAATTTAAATTTCTGAGCAGCAAAGTCGGCAAATGCGCTCATTTCATCAGCAGAATGCTGTCGGGAACACAGCGGTGGAGATGTTTGTCAGTGTTTGGAAACACGCAGTGACCAAAGTTTCCTTCTGCATCAGAGTCTCTCACAGGCAGCTCGGCGTAGAAAGCTCTCACTGCATCACACATGTCTGTGATCACACGGCCCTGAAGCTGCAGGTTTAACAGTGAGATGCTTCATTATGTCGCACACAAAGGCCAGCTCACATCGCCACTTTCGTCCCAGAGATCTGTGGTGTCTTTCCCTTTGCTTTCCAAAAACTTTCATTTCATTCACACATTTAGATTCTTCCTCAAATGTCTTTCCCCGTGGTTGTGCCATATATTGATGTAATTACCAAAACCAGTGGGCCAGTTATGACAGACATATGATATTTTCTCGCGGGCCGGATATAATTGCCTTGAGTTTGACACCCGTGCAGTAAACACTGAAACGTGCACATAAATGAGATAAATAACGTAAGCGTTTAGTTTATTTAATAAAAGGGCACATGTTCAATGAAACACTGATACTGATATTAGTACTCGGAGACGTGTTATTCTTAAAAAATGCAAGCATAAAGTTACATTCAAATTTATATATTTTTCTATATGGCTCTCAAGGAAATACATAAAAAATTATTTAGCTTTTATGGCTCTCCCAGCCAAAAAGGTTCCCGACCCCTGCCCCAGAACAATGGAGACAAATGTAATTACCATTTACATTGTGTGTCCTAGTAAAAGTGGTTTCTCAGAGTAATTCACAGACCTTGCTGTGGACAGTATTAATTAGAACTACTGTAGCCTACTTTCTGCCAAAGAAATAGTTCCCATGGAAACTGCCAACATTGTTGACTGTGAATTACCCTTTTCATTTGTCTATCCTCTCTTACATCTACACGTCCGTATAAACACAGCCCTCACCTCTACACACAAAGATCCCCTGTGTCTTGACAAGCACCCTTGAGACAGCCAACTGGTCAAGGGGGAGAATATTTAGGGCACCAAGTGGAAAGGAGAGTGTGACATGAAAGAACTTGAGATTATCAAGGAGATTTAAGAAAATAAATTGGCTTGACTCTTGTTGGAAAGAAGGATTTTTGGAGAAGAAAACTGACTCTGGCCCCTTTAGTTCTTGGACCATTTCCTTGTGGCCACACTTACACCCAGTCCAAAATGTGTTCTTTCTTCTCTCCTCCCTCCTTTCATTTCTCTAAGTCTTGTCATCCCAAGCAAGCGAGTGAGACTGCACGACAATGGTCCATTAAAGATAACCCTCATCTCTCCCTGTGTGCCCAATCAGCCACCCTTTAGCCAGCATGGGATCATAAACCCTCGTACTTTTTCACTCACTGTAACACAAAACAAGGTTCATAGAGCAAGGAAATCTTGGAATTAACCATTAAACAAGTCGAAGAGTAGACCCTTGTCCCTTGAACTGATTCTAGAGTATTTCTAACTACTTTTCACCCTCAGGTCTTTCTTTGCCTCATTTCATGTTTTTCTTTTTTTTTGCCTTGATCTCCACTTTCATGGTAGGCCCTTAAAATGTTTAGGTGCAAAACTTGATCCTGTAAAGAAATGACAGGGATGACTTTTTCCCTTCTTGGGGTTTCATGTAAATAGGATTACAGACAGACATTTTGTCTTTCAAAATGAAATAATGCATATATGGTGCATGTGTGTGGAGTAATGGTAGGTACTAGCTTGGCTTGTCACTGATCTGTCGGACCTTGAGTTATTGTATTTCATAGTAAATGATAAAAGCGGCATGATAAAGATGTGTCTTTGCTTTGAACAGTTAGGGATGTATGTGTTACACCCAGGACTCACGTTGAACTCAGGGTGAACATATTTTGATGATGTAGGTTTATTTCTGTTATAATAAATAAAACGAAAGACTGGTTGGCCAACTCATTAATTGGAAAAAGTTGACCCTACAGGCCCAATTTAAAAATAATATCCATATACACAGTATCTACAATTAGTAGTCTAAAATCTAATATTAAAATGATGTATTTAACAATACAAAATATAATATAACAATCTCCATGTCAATATACATGTAATAGAATTGAGAGATTTTGTTAAGGCTGCTCATTCTCTGTATCATATTCTATTTACAATGTAACTTGATAGTTTCATTCTTTTCTAACTCCGTTACCCCACTGCCCGGATGTTGACAGTTGCTATGGCAATGAATGCCGACTGCTGTTAGCCTTTGTCAACTTGTTGTTACACACAACGATGAATGAAATCAATTTCATGACCCTAGGTTCAAGGCCACCTATATAACCGAGGAGAAGTCCGAGGAGGTGAAGAGAAGAGCGTCAACTGAAGGTAGCCACAGCCCAAAGAAGTTTTTTCAACACTTTGGACAACACATCATTCCTACTGTATATGCATTAATGGAACCAAACACCACTTGTGTTTATGCTGATACCATATAGTTGTACTCTTCTGAAATTGACATTTCTATCTCGACTACGCTTACTTTAACTGAGCACTTTGGGTCCTTAACAAAGTAAACTGGGGTAAATCCGTAGCCATGCCAGTAAATGCTGCAGCCTTGGCCATTTCTCCTATTTGTATTCCAGTCTCAGCGAATTACATGGCCTTGAAATGGGAAACTGATTTCCTTAGTTTCTGACTTTGTTTAGCAGTATCATCATATCTTCTAAAAACCTTGAAATGATTTGCTAAACTCTTGGACCATTACTTACAATAATACTTTACAAGTGGAGTGTTGAACAGTCAAGGTACATGGTGCTTGTGTATGGTACAAGTGGGCAGGCTTTGTTACTTATCGATGTAGCTTAGTGAAAAGAATGTTTTTTTTAATCACTCTCCATTTTCGCCTTCTTTGCCTCCTCCGTCAATGGTGCCTTTTGCCGGGTAGAGTTTCCACAGTTAACATTACTCCAGTTGTTCCACAGTCGGCCATTTATGCTATGTAGGGATAGCTACTGTAAGCTATTTTGTTGAGTTGTGAGCTATTTTGCCTTTTAGCGAAATGCTCTCTGGTAAACAGTGATATAAGTCTGTGTATATGTCTAGGGCTTTAATTTTGAAAGGTAAAAATGAAGGAGTGTAACTGCAATACGCTGCCGATGACAATGTGGAAGCAGTAAAGAGTTAGCAGTGTTGGTTCGGACTCCGTGTTATTATTTTATTATCTTAATAAAGTGCAACTCAAGCACTATCTTCTTCCTTTGTGCCGTAAATCGAGCCTTCATTTCCCGTGGAGATCATGACCCAGAGGCAGACAGAATTGTATAGTGAAAGGGAGGTTCATAGTGAACCAATCCATATGCTGATGATGGTGTCCTTATTCTATAGCCATTACATTGTGAAAATCAACATTAACTTCATAATGGGCACACTGGGTGGTGATGGCCTAGTGGTCTGGTGAGTTCAATACCAGGGCTGCCACCATTGTATCCCTGAGCAAGGTACTTAACCCTGAGTTGCTCAGACTGTCCCTGTAGTTAGTTCACTGTAAATTACTCTGGATAAGAGCATCTACTAAATGACCTGTAATGTAATGTAATAATAATGATAACTTAAAGAAAAAGTGTTGTCTATTGCATTTCTATTCCCATATTCTTGGTCTGACTCGAGTGATTTTAACTCAATAAATTAAATGTTAACAATGTGTCTAACAGATTTATTTAAATTTTAACCTTGCAAAATCTTTTGCATAACTGTGTAATGAGGTGTTCTCTGGAATATTTCAGTTATCAAGACAAAATGGCATGGCTTTGACCAAAGTTATAAAGGTCTGTAGCACATTACAAAGCTTTTATCTGTTAACTGCTTTCAGCACTTACACGTAAACTGACAGATCCACTGATTTATCTGCAAACTCCGGAGCAGAATAATTGTTATATGGATTAAGGCAGCAGTAGCTCAGTCCGTGGGGACTTGGAGGCTCACCGGTTCAAGTCCCCAAATGGACCAGGTTCAGAGTGGTGGATTGGAGGAGGCCAGGCATCGGAGGGTGGTTTCCAGGTCCTGATTTAGCCTCTCAGTCTGACCATTGGACTCAGGATGGAACCCTGAGGAGAGACTGACCGTAGCCCCAATCAGCTTGCAGAAGGCCCTCCAAAACTGCGCGGTAAACTGGGGCCCACGATCAAAGACCACATCCAGGGGGAGACCAAAGAACCTGAAGACATTCTGGCACACAGCCTCGGCGGTCTCTAGTGCCGAAGGGAGTTTGGGCAGGGGAACGACCCGACACGCCTTGGAAAAGCGGTCGACAATAACAAACATGACTGTGTTTCCCTGAGAGGGGGGAAGGCCTGTAACAAAGTCCAAGGAGATGTGGGACCAGGGCCCCTTGGGGATGGGTAGAGGGTGAAGGAAACCATGAGGCGGGGTACGGGCGCTCTTACTCTGGGCACAGACAGAGCAAGCAGCAACAAAGGACCTCACATCCGCATTCATGCCAGGCCACCAGAACCGTCTCAAACTCCAGAGTCCTGCGTGCTCCCGGGTGGCTGGTAAGGCGTGAAGAGTGCCCCCACTGCAGAACATTGGGATCGCACCATAGTTGGGACAAATACCCGGTTGGAGGGTCCATTCCCGGGGTCTGGCTCCCTCTTCTGGGCCTGGCGAACCAGTGACTCGACTCCCCATCGGACAGGAGCCACAATCCTCGAGCTCGGGAGGATGGGTACTGGAACTCTCTCGCCATCTGACCTGTGAAACAGTCTAGAGAGTGCATCAGGCTTCTGGTTCTTCGAACCGGGGCGGAAGGACAAAACAAAATCAAATCTATTAAAAAAAAGAGCCCATCTTGCCTGCCTAGGGTTGAGACGTTTGGCCCTCTGAATGTACTCGAGGTTTTTGTGGTCGGTCCAAACAAAAGGGTGTTGGGCCCCCTCCAGCCAGTGGCGCCACTCCTCCAAAGCCATCTTGATAGCCAGGAGCTCACGATCTCCAACATCATAGTTCCTCTTAGTAGGTGAAAGGCGAGCAGAGAAGAAGGCACAGGGATGGAGTTTGCCATCAGCCGGACGCTGGGAGAGCACAGCCCCCATTGCCACATCCGAAGCGTCCACCTCAACCATGAAGGGGAGGGAGGGGTCGGGTAAGGTAAGGATGGGGGCGGAGGAAAATCTCCCCTTCAGATCCTGGAAGGCCCACTCTGCCACTGGAGACCACTTAAAGGGGGCAGATTTCTTCTTGGTGAGATCGGTCATGGGGGCAACAGCACTGAAGTTCCTGATAAACTTCCTATAAAAATTGGCAAAGCCAATGAACCGTTGTACCTCCTTGACCGAAGAGGGTTGGGGCCAATCCCGGACAACTTGAGTCTTCTTGGGGTCCGTGCTGAGACTCCCTTTGGACAGGATGAAGCCCAAAAAGGACACCTCGGAGACATGGAATTCACACTTCTCAGGTTTGACAAAGAGGTGGCTTTCCAACAGGCGCTGGAGGACGACTCTGACATGATGGACATGTTCATGGAGGGACTTGGAGAAAATCAAAATGTCATCCAAATAAACAAAGACAAAACGGTTCAACGTCTCTCAAATACCTCGTTTATGAGTGCCTGGAACACTGCCGGGGCGTTGGTTAAGCCAAACGGCATCACTAAGTACTCGTAGTGGCCCGTTGGTGTGTTGAACGGCGTCTTCCACTCGTCACCGTCCCTGACCCGGACCAAGTGGTAGGCGTTACTGAGGTCCAATTTGGTGAAGACTGTTGCCCCTTGGAGGAGTTCAAAAGCGGTGGTCATTAAAGGCAAGGGGTAACGGTTCCTCACCGTGATCTTGTTTAACCCTCTGTAATCTATGCATGGCCTGAGGCTGCCGTCTTTCTTCCCAACAAAAAAGAATCCGGCACCAGCCGGGGAGGACGAGGGGCGAATGATCCCAGCAGTCAGGGAGTCCTTGATATAATCCTCCATAGCTTGGGTCTCGGTGGGTGACAGGGAGAAGATCCTACCTCGTGTAGGGAAAGAGCCTGGAAGGAGATCAATGGCACAGTCAAAGGGCCTATGAGGGGGCAGGGAAGTGGCCCTCCTCTTGCTAAATACCTCAGCTAGGTCGTGGTACTCTGAGGGGACTCGGGACAACTCGAGAGAGCTAGGAAGCTTAGGGGCTGGAGGCACAGCCCTAGTGAGGAGACAGGAGGACTTGCAATTGGGACCCCACTCAACCACAGTTCTTGAAGACCAATTGATGTGAGGGCTGTGGTGAGATAACCAGGGGAACCCTAGCACAACAGGGAACTCGGGAGAATGAATAAGATTAAACTGAATGGTGATGATTGCCAAACATAGACAAGACAACAGGAGAGGAAATATGAGTCACAGTACCCTGTCCCAAGGGCCTACCATCCAAGGCGGTCACTGAGAGTGGATGGTCCAGCCTGGAGATGGGCAGGTGAAGGGCCCTGGCAAGGGTGAGATCCAAGAAATTCCCTGCAGCGCCAGAGTCAATGAGGGCCTGAAGAGGGTGATGTTGGTTCCCCCAGGAGATGGTGACCGGGAGCTGCAGGCATGAAGTCGAGGCTGAGAGAGTAAGGGTCGCACCCGTCACAGTTCTCCCTCTCCTGGACGGGGCTGGGCTTCCCGCACGCTCGGGACATGAGGAACGAAAGTGGTTAGGACCTCCACAATAGAGGCAGCGTCTCTCCCTCATCCTCCGGTTCCGTTCTGCCTGGGACAGGCGAGTACCGCCAAGCTGCATCGGCTCCTCAGGACAAGGTGGGTTATTCTGAGGTTCCCGAGGCCACTGAAGCGGAACGGAGGTTGAAGCTGTGACTCCGGAACTGGGGCGACTGTCCATTTGTCGTTCACGACGCCTCTCCCACAGACGGCTATCGAGACGGATAGTCTGGTCAATTAGGGACTCCAGGTCTGACACTGGATCTTTAGCTGCCAGCTCATCCTTGATTCCGCCACAGAGGCCATACCGGAACGCTGTCATCAGGGCCCTCTCATTCCACCCACTCACAGGAGCCAGGGTTCGGAAGAGCACAGCATACTCTGCCACACTAGAGCCGCCTTGACGCAGCTGGAACAGTCTGTTACCAGCATCTTTACCTCCTACTGGATGGTCGAAAACCCGGCGCATCTCATCGGTAAAGGCCCTGTAGTCATTACAGGAAGGGCCCTGCTGTTCCCAGACGGCTGTAGCCCATGACCGGGCCTTTCCAGTTTTCAATGTTTACGTTGACGCACCCTGTCATCTTTCACTGGTTTGGTAAGAAGACTACCAACCCAGCCAGAAACAAAGACATTATAAGCATCTAAGCTCTTGTATGCCTTCATTTGTGCGTTGGTTGCCCACAACTTTTGTAGCACAAGGTAGTTCACAATATCCGGATATTCAATTGGCGGTAATGAATCTAAATCACCAATATAACGTGACACGTTATATAACGGTCACGGCCGCAAATTTGGACTTCTTCTTTGAATCTTGCCTTTGCAGAGGACTCCAGAGAGTCAGAATACTTTGAAGAAGTCGGAGTTGTATTGCTGTTGTTGTTCGCTTTAGACGCCATTGTTGATTTGTTTTCCAACCAACATGGCGTCGCACGCATATGTCACACAGTTTTGTCACGTGTTTGCACACTACCTATACTTCTCTTGTGAAAAACAAATAATTATTTGCACACTGTATAGTTTTGAAGCCCCCCAGGAGTTGTTATTTATTTGCGACATTGCGAGAAGGTCTTGTGAGTATCGCGCAGGTTTGTGAGACTTATAGTGAGATCAGCTGATAGACTTGGATCAGCTGATAATGCTTCTTGTTGCCTCACTGTTTAAGCCTCACACTACCTTTGCCTGGCTGATTGCCGGAGGTGGGGAAGACAAATAAATGATACTTCTGAGAGGGGGTTTCAAAACTATTCAGTGTCCAGGTTATTTTTTGTTTTTCACTTTGAATCCTTTTATCCAGAGCCTGAGCCACTGGTTTGTTTGGATGTGATGTGCGCACATTCTTCTGTGTAGACTGAAGCAAACAAAAGGAACGTTCTGGGGGTTCAGAAAGGTCACAAGACTGAAACATTGTGTGGGAGTATTTCCAGGGAGTATATTGAGTGCTATAAGAACTGGAGTCAAACTTCTTGTATGTGTCAAAATACCAATAATGTTGTTTCTGATTCGTATTTTTAAAATATTTAAACAGGTTACGAGTGTATGTTAAATAAATAAATAAATAAAATATATACAGTATATGTATCACATTCAGATTTCTCTTACATTTATAGTGAAATATTTTGGCTGTAGCTCATAAACTTTCAGAGGCATTCTATTACCTCACACACAAGTGGAGACAAGAAGCAGCCATTATTTAGTCTTTATTACAAAAATACAGAGGCGAAGCAGTGACCTAATATTGTCTATACATAAATAAACATAAAGCAAGTGTCACACTGCTGTCTGTAAAAACAAGTCCATGTTGAACCTTATTACAAAATTGAATATGAGCAAAACTACGCTGATTAAGACGAACACGTTATATCTTCTCCACCTCCTTTGGTTTGAATGCATGTTCAATTCCCTGTAATGGGTTTAAAATGTGGATTTACATCTATGGAAAATATAGTGAAGTGTGATAATACCCAGCATTGCCACAATAATCAACTTAATAATCTTTAACTTCAATACCACTGGCTGACTATGTTATCCAAATATGGATCTATTGCTAGAACATTTAGATATGTGGCCGAAGCCTTGGAAAAGAAAATTCTAGTTTCAGTACAAATAATACCTCAAACCAAAAGGCACAATAAACTAAATCAAAACACAATTCTTAAGCTAATATGGCAGAAAGTTATAGTTGTGTAGTTGTGGTGTAATTCAAAACGGACCGAGGAAAATGTAACTGTGGTGAACTTGCTTTCATACTTGCAGTGTCTGCTGTCTTTGCTGCTGACACACTTTTGCAATTTGTGACACCAAATGGAAAAATATCCCAGCATGCAAAATCCCACTTGACCTATATGCATTTAGCACTAGGGGAGTGTGAGCTGTGAGCTCAACTTTACAGTCATTTCAACACCATTTTAAGTTGTTTTTTGTCTCGTTAAGCAAACATGAAAAATTATTTTGTTTCACTTGTAATATTATCATGAGCTATGATGTAATCACAACTCGACTACAAACTGTGTTACTCACAATGAACAAATATACTGTACAGTCAGAGTTCAGTATCTCTACATTTGTTGTAGCTTTGGCTTTCGTTTGTGTTGGTGAGGATAACACTGTATTTACACCAAATTAAGTCTTGTGGTATAATATACTGTACGTTTCTTATTTTCAACAACCAAATCAACAAATAATGTATCTTACTAGTTTTGGTATAAATATTGTACAACCCAAAGCCTGACATGTTATTCTTCTGTGCCATTGAGCTCCATCGCTTTCTATTGAAAACACATCAATGAGCCACAGCCTTTGAGTCCATCCCACATACCCCCCCTCATGTCTGAGGATGTTTCCTAACGTGTCCCTGGTACAATCCTCCTCCTCGGCACAATATGCCAGAAAAAAGAGAAAAGCAGGAAATCCCCATATCAGAGACTGAACACAGTAGTTTCTGCCACTATTGCATGAACGATTTGATTAATCGATTACCAAAATAGTTGCCGATTCTTTTTCTGTCTATCCACTAATCGATTAATCATTGCAGGTTTAGTTATAAACAAACCAACAGTTTAGCCTAACCCTAAACCCACTCTATTTATACCTAAAGTAAAAATAACCTAAAATATTGGTAATCCCTCGTAGCAAAAGAAACTGTGTGCTCCCAATTACGGTAAATTCGGTAGCTGAGTGGGACCAGGAGGTCGGCTGTAAACTGAGCAGTCACTTAAATAGACCGTATGACATATACATATAGACAGAGACGAGAGGGCCGGGCGCCGTCTGTCCACGCTTTCATTCTCATGCACGACAGGTTAATCAGACGGGAAGATCACTGAAGTTCCACTTTTATTTTATTATTATCAAATGTCACAAACTGCCTTAGTTCTGCCACGTAGATGAATTAAAATTCAGACAATTACTACCTGCTATGAGAATTCCAGGCCAGGTAACGGGTCTTTCATTTAGTTTGAGAACACACACACACACACACACACACACAGAGAGAAGGGGGGGCATGAATTATGGATATTCCATTTGATCTTAATTTCCTCAGCAGTCTGTGGATTACATTCTGATGACTGTGCGATGGGACTGCATGATAAAGTAGATGCTTTAGATGAGTGTTAGGTTTAAAATAACATTATTTTATCATAAGAAATAACTCAGGTTCCCAGATCTACGCATAATAATGTGATATAATCCTATTTTATTATTAATTTATTGCATTTCTCTCACTGAGGTTTGTAAATCTTTGGATAGGATATATATATATATATATATATATATTTCAATGTTTTGATGAGATGTTGAGGGATTTTTAAACAAGATTGTAGCGACAACAGGAACAGCAACTGTGTTCCATGTGAATCAATATTTGAGAGCGAGACATGTTTTTGGTTGTTCCCAGCATGCATCTGGGTGACTAGGTGGTTCGATTTGTGCCAATACTCCCTTCCCTTCCCTGACATTCAACATGGTGTTTACTGCACAGTCAGCATCATTTGAAATATTTTGGTTACATTTTTCCCTTTCAGAAAAGTGTAAAAGTGCGTCTGTAAGAAAGTCCCTCACAGCGCGACAATCCATCGCAGTAAACACGAAGCCTTCATTGATCCAAGTTTCCTTTTATCGCCGTTGCTCTGTGCCGAGTTGAGTGTTCCCATATCACAGCTGCACTAATTATATTACACTCCTGCTTCCGGTGGATCACGTGACACTGCACCAATAAACCTCGACAAAACGTGTCGCCTTCCAAAACTTTATTTTTTACATCCATGTCTTCTCATTTCAGGCATGTGTTCAGGTGTGTTAGCTGGGACAGCAGTCTTTTCAAGTTGCGTTTGACACTAGAAAGTTTGTATTTTAAAAACACTGACAAAAAGCGCAAAGGTTATTATAAAAATGTTATTATATACAAAATAAATTGAAAGAGCTAAAAAAAAGAACCAGACTATACCTTCAATGACAACTCTTAAAGTGAGCCAAGCAGCACAATCACAAGTGAAAACAGGTGTTTGTGATTCAATAAGAAAATATTCCTGCTTTCAAACATCTAGGCACCAGTCATTAGAAATAACATCCTGACATAACTTCCCTTTTGATCATTCCTTTTGTCAACATGCCCTAAACCAATACCTGCGTCGCCGGCAGACTACAATCATCAAACCCCCACTTCCACCATGGCAAGCCCCTCTAACATGTCATCATTAGCAGTAATAAACATTGTAGATATCAACCGCTGCTTTTTTGACTAGTTAATAGTTCCAAGCCAACATATCCATAACGTAATCTCAAATAGTTGCAATTTTTAATTAAAGAGATCAACAATTCATTTCTCACTAGAGGAAATCTTCATTGTAAATATCTGTAACTTGATTACGAGCCAACTTTTACTTCCATTCAAACGGAATTTTTGACGAGTTAAGTTTCCAAGTCGACATATCCATAATGTCATTTTGATTAGATGCGATATGTCAATTATTGATATCAACAATGAAGTTCTCACTTGTGGAAATGTTCACTGTAGATCTACAATGTTTCTTAAATGACAGATGGAACTCTAGTTATCTAAAGCCAAATTCTGCCTCGTCAACATTTCATCATTTATATTTTGGCTTGGAATTGTAACGAGTAAGAATGACATTTCAGATTTCAGAAATACAATTGTAACTAGTGATAATTATATTCAAGGTATCTACAATTCCTTTTTTTGTATTATGGAGATCATAAAGGAATTTGCACCAGTCAAAATAACAGTTATTGCAGATGACTTCTACAACGTACATATCCAAAATATAATTGTTGATATTCAAAATCACAATCCTTTTCCAACATGTGGAAATTCATTGTAGATTTCTGTAATCGTTAGGGTTACTGAGTGAGAGGGGATTACTGATATCTAATTAAAATTTTAATGTTTTGATCAGTCGATATGTAATATCTACATATGAAAAGATATTTAGAACATGTGAAAATAGTTTTACAGATAAATTAAAAGAACATTTCCAAGAGTGAAAACTAACCCTCTCCTCGTCAGACCTACTGATGAAAGGTTAAAAGGGCGGGCCATACTTCCACTCTTCCTCTTGAGAACTATATATATCTTCCTCCTCTAAAGAAATATAATACAAATGATATATATGATCAGACAAGTAAAATTACAACCACTCATACAAAAAAATGCAAATAATAATTAACATTTGCCTCTTTAAATTGGCTTAACAGAAACATGCATAAAAATAAACGGATAAATATTCAATCCTATTCAAGCTGCGATACACGCCTTCGTTTAGGCAGTGGTGAGTTTGTACCTCCTTAACTGGGCTAGAGATCAAATACATTAAATATTACAATAGCAATAAAAGAGCTGCCTTATATCAATATATGAATTAGACTGGAAAATATGCATGTCTTTTCCCCCCCCCATTTCTGGTGAGGGATTGTATGGTTTTGTGAGGTATGAACTTGTTCCTGTATATTGAAAAATAAACTTGGGTTAGAGCTCGAGCTTTGTCCCTTGAAATCTAAATCACCTCCCGACAGACACATTGTGTCCCTTTAATGTCAACTTATTTGACACCAACGGCTTATAACATTGTCCCATGTTATTTTTTCAAAGGGATATGCCACTCAGAAAATAAAGTCATCATCTTTCTCAGCACCTGTACGAAGGTGTCTGCGTTGGACCCTCGCAGTTGTAACCCTGTAACACCACAAGCGACCTCACCAGAGAACATTCTGAGAAATGACAGGACAGTAGACGTGAAATGTTTTACACCTTGAAATCCACCGCAGCCACCGTGAGGTAAAGAAACATCATGAAATACTTTAGTGGGCAGTAGCTCAGGGTCAGTGTTAATATAAGGGGGGGGGGGCAGCTCTCACTCTGCTGTTTGTGCTTCTGTTTGCTGCTGCTGCTCCTTGTTGAGGATGATGCTGATGATGTCGCCCTCGTGCTCCTTCATGTGCTCCATCAGCCGCTCTTTACTAGTGGACTCGAAGCCACAGATGCAGCAGCAGAACAAGAGCACACAGTATTCCATGCCGGGGCCCGGGGCAGGGGCGTGGCCGGTGCGTGGCTGAGGCTGTGCAGGGTCCTTCCCCTGGGGGCTTGGAGGCTCAGCAGGTGACTGTGAAGGGTCCGTGGTGGGCGTAGGTGAGACTGGCTGAGCTGTCCCCAGCCAGGCCAGCTGCTGCTGTCGTCGTGGAGGTGTGTGCTTCCACCGGGCCCTTTGCTTTGTCCTTTGGGGGCTGGGCCACTGCTGGGCGCTCTGCCACCGACTCCAGCACCGCCGACAACTTCTGAGGAGCTCTGAGGGAAAAGAAGGATGAGTCACCAACAAGAACACATAAACAGAGGGAGCCATATTAAATGACTGAGTCGTAGATCTCACTCTTGGGGCAATGTTGGCAAACTATGGGAAATGTTCTAATTACCAATGTCCTATTTTCTTTTTTGACATCTGTTGGGTGTAGGACGTTACTTGCTGCTAATAATCTATTATCCCTATGACGCATAGTGACAGCTGGCAGTTATTGCTTTGCTTTGTCTGTCAAAACACTCTGTAAACTTTTAACGGCGTTATATAAATAATAGCTTATATATTTTTTGGGGGGGATTTATTTGAATATAACATAAAATAACATTGGGCTTTGAGTTACAATACAAAGATTTACACATCATGTCAATATATGCATTATATCAGCAAGTCATATCAGAGTCATAAAGCCCAAAGACAAATTGGTGTCAGGCGATATCTTTCAAAGCATGAACTAACGAGCACAGAGGGAATGAACACACGCTGAAGTTCAACCTTTGCATTTGGCTGAATGTCATATTTTCTTCAGAAAACCACAAACTGGAGTACAACCACCAGCTAATGCTTTATCATTAGTAGCACATTAGCTCAACACTTCAAAGAAAGCATACATTTAAACAGAAAGGCAGACGAGCTGCACATAACAACAAATCCCAACGCATCAATGCAATAACTGTAGGATTTCTTAGAACTCGTTAGTGCACGTGTCAAAGAAATCCACAATATGCAGTTATCAAGGGCACACAAATGAAGAGCAAGGTCAACAGACATAAAATATTTTATCTATGGCTGCGCTACACAACTTTGCACAGAAAAAGATTGCATAATGCAGCTTGAGCTCTACTACAGACCTCTAAGGCCCACAAAGAACACATGATGAGGTGTTGTCCAGGAGCCTACCATGTACTGCCAGTGTGAATATTTGCAAATACAGAAATGAAACCTGAAAGAAACAGAAAATTAAGACTCTGTATTTGAGTTGACGTGTTTACCGGGTGCTCTGGGAGATGGCCTCGTTAATGGCTTTGTTAACTTGCTCGTAGTTGTAGTTCTGGTCTCCGGCGTGCTTCCACATGTGGGATTTGAGGGATGGGGGATGACTGCACACATAGCCACACAGAGAGCACCTGGAAGGAGGGGAAACAAGCATCAGAGTGAGAGTTGAAGTTGATTTAATATGTGCACTGATGTTCACACTAATCCTTAAACGTTCCATCAAGAGGAATCATCCTGACTCAAGACTCTGCAGGGGATACTGAGCGTGAGAGACAGAGACAAGGAGTGGAGCGAGGAAACAGGATTTACAGTACTGCAGTCAAGTCACTCAATTCCATAAGAGTATAATCGCCTGAAACTACGAATCGTTGTGCTTCCTTCTTATTCACGGAGTCCACCATGTTGCCTCGCCATCTTTCTACAGTAGCCGAGCACAGACTAACTGAACTCTGGGTACAGAGGGACTTTCATGTTTCGTACCTGAAGGCCGCTGCAGAATTCTGACATGCTTTGAAAGGGAGGGGTGAGTGGTGGGTATGTGCGCAATTAGTTAACTAGTCGATTCAACGTCTCTACTGTTGCTACTCGACACCAGAAATACTAGTCGTTAACGTTATTGTTTTATTAATGTACCATTTAAATGACACATGCTGTAGCTCCTCCTGTACAGCAGCTGTGTTGGGTTACTTACAGGGGACTTTTAATGTGAGGAATCTATACTAAATAAAATGTGTATATCCAGCATCTTACGTATGCTACGTGCTAAAGCTAGCCGCATAGCATGCTATGAACGTACGACGCAGGCTAATGCCAGATCGCTCAATGAATCAAACTTGCACGCTAAGATACTAAAAGGTGAAAGTGATTCCAAATCATGACTCTTCTTAGACCACAGGCCCCGCTGGCATTTCATCAACTAACGTTATTTCCCGACACACGGGGTGAGGTGCGACAGGAGCGGACACTGATTTCAGTGGCATTTCAAATGTGATTAACTTCAAAATGGCTCTTACAGTATACGCAATCCATATTCTGACAAAACGCTTGACCTGATAGAAACAGTCAATATAAGGTTTATCTAACCTTCCGAGTGTTTACTTACTTTTTGAGTTGTCCAAGTTTAAACTTCCGTACAAACATCAGGGGAATTAGTCGTTAGTGAGCGCAGGGGTATTCAGTTGGAGGCAATATTAAGTTTTCTTGTCCCGGTTCTACCTTTTCATCATTACTCAAGCCACACAGTATGAGGCCAGTTCTGTCTCTGGACAAATATTTCTCATAAGTTATTTCTCAGTTGGCTCTTTTTGACAGAGAAGATACATGAACACATGGAATTCAGTAAAGTGCAGCAGGATTCAGTTAATATTCTCCACATCGGTCCATGTAGAGCCGTCCATATAACTACATGTTGACTGTTTGTAAAAAGCCAGTGTCAATCATAGACTGTATAAAGTATGGACGTAGTCTCTCTGACATCAACCAGAGATTTCCCAGGAGACATTGGCTGTGTCTCAATTCAGGAGCTGCAGCCTTCGGAGGCTGCATTTGTAGACCGATTACAGTCACAGCGGCCACGAGAAGGGTGTCCAAATATTCATTGCGCGCCCAGAGAAAATAATTCTGACGAAAAATGGCACCCCTTGACCCAGCAGTAACGGCAAATAGATATACTTTTAAATGTAAATATTGGGTTTCAACTCGCTCGAATAGCTAACGATAGACATTTCGCTAAAATGACGGTTAAGTTACGGGACGTTAGTGCCGATGCTAGTTAAGCTAGCTGCTCAGCAGCTGTTAGAAGCGGCTGCTTGGCTGCCGGCATCAGACCTAAGTTAGCCTTTTAAAGTAGAACTTTTAACACCTTAACTTTCAAACCTACGAGTTGTAAATGTTGATTTATGTTTTACATAGATTGTGGCGACTGTATAGATAATGTATACTTCATATTACCTGCTTGGTTTTCTGACAGTTGAATATCACTTAAAGTCCAGTGCAATGGCTCGGATTGATTATACATATTTTATTATTTATAATATGTGTACTTATTTTGCAACTTAATCTCTTTTGTTCAGTGGTGTAGGCCTTTAGCTAAACCTGTTCTAACATTTTGTTTTGTTTTAGGGAGAAGGAGACAGAGGCAGTAGAGAGGAGAGGATGGAGAGCAGGGAGAGGATGGACAGACTCTTCTCTCTGCTGGAGACACTTGTTGACAAAGGAAAGGTAAATGAAGGGAAAGAAAGAAGAGAGACAAGGAGGAAGAGAGAGAGAGAGAGAGAGAGAGAGAGAGAGAGAGGGGAGAGAGAGAGAGAGAGAAGAAGAAGAGGAGAGAGAGAGAGAGAAGAGAAGAGGAGAGAGAGAGAGAGAGAGAGACACAGAAGAGGAGAGAGAGAGAGAGAGAGAAGAGGAGGAGGAGAGAGAGAGGAAGAGAAGGAAGGGAGGAGATAGAGAGAGAGAGAGAGAAGAGAGAGGAGAGAGAGAAGAGGAGGGAGAGGAGGAGAGAGAGAGAGAAGAGGAGAGGAGAGAGAGAGAGAGGAGAAGAGAGAGAGAGAGAGAGAGAAGAAGAGAGGAGGAGAGAGAGAATAGAGAAGAGGAGGAGAGAAGAGAGGAGAGAGATAAGAGGGGAGAGAGAGAAGAAGAGATATAGAGAGAAAAAAGAGAAGAGAGATAGATAGAGAAAAGAATAGGAGAGAGAGAGATTAGAGAAGAGAAATATATATAGAGAGGATTAGAGAGAGAGTATTAGTATAATATATTATTATTTTGTATATATATATATATATATATATATAAAATAATAATATATATATATTATATATATATCTAATATTTAATATTATATCTATATATTATAATAAAAGAATTAATATTATATATATATATAATATTTATATATATATATAATATTTTACAGGAACTATAAATGAAAAGTAATGAAACACTTAATTGATTTCAAGGTTCAAGAAGGCTTTATTTTGTACATATGATTTATTTAATTTAGAAAACTACCTATCCAATGAATGGGAAATGATCGAACAAAGAAAATGATTGATGATTATTATAAACAAAAGTATTATAAAACAATATAACATTTACAGTATACAGATAAAGTTTGCTGCTGGACTTGGATGGGCTTGTGTCTCCTGATGGGGAGCATCAGTGGGGGGGGGGAGGGGGTCTCCAGAGTGTGTATGAGATGCCCCTCCACCGTCTAAAACACATTATCGCCAGTGATGAAGCATATCTTCAGTCAAGTAAAAAAAATTAAAGTATTATCTCTGGTTCCTCTGGGAACAAATGTTAAAGTAAGCCGTCAACTGCACTTGATAACTTCTGAGAGTTGCTAGGCGACGGGAGCGGCAGAAGGTAGGGGCGTGAACAGCTGGTGACGTACCAGGAAGTCCCCCGTAGACCGGACCGTCTCATGTTGTAGACCGCTCGGTTCAACCTTCACGGTATACGGAGGACCCGGCCTCTAAAGACCACGAAGGCTGCAGCCCCTGAATTGAGAAACGGCTATTGTGAAGCTCAAGTATTTGGCACTTCTGCATAGGCTTCACTTTTACAGCCCCAGAGGTTGCCGCATGTTGTCAATACAGACCAGGCTGGACAACGTATCACTTCCTGGTTTGGCCCAAATGAGCCGAGCTACATGTGTGAAAGTCACCTTAAAGTCACGACTTTCTGCTTCATTTTTGCCCACTTCAAAAAAAACCCCAGTCTCTCTCAAGTCCCCCTACTTCATGAAAGTGCAGCAGTGAATAATTTGAGTGCCCCGAACAGAAAGAGAAAAGCATCGTCTGTGCCTTCTCTAGGGTATGGAAACATGGACAGTCTGGGCTTGCAGGTACTGATGACAGTATAATACAGAGAGAGCCGTCAGTGAAGTGGAAATCGGCAATCAGTGCCTCGGTCAAGGTTGAGGATATTTAACAGAGTAATCACTCCCAATCACTTTGTCCACCCACCCACCACTAACCTGGCAGGCAGAAGCCCATTCTCAACTTCCCGGGCTGTCGGGAGCACGAGAGACACATTTGCTCACACACACACACAGGTTGGGACCCACAGAGACTCCGATAACCACAGCTTGTTACCAGCCAGGTACAGCTCTTCATTCTCACCTCGGAGGTCCAGCAGTCCTTCTCATCATTCCTCTCTGTGGTGGATTTGTGTTTCTCACCTGTACTGCTCCAGGAGCTGCACGGCCTGGTGCTCCTGAGGGTGCCTCCTCATGTGGCTCTTTAAACTGTTCATGTTGGTGGTGGCAAAGTCACAGCTACAGCACCTGGCAGACGGAGAGAGGAGAGAACACGGAGACAGAGCCTCTAGTTTAACACGCTGACATCCGAGGTCGTAGCTTTGCTTCTTTACACTTGCAGCCTGAAAGGACGTAAGGGATTTACGGCACAACAGAGAAGAAATTGCCACAAAAAGAATAGATCAAAATATTTTCTACTTTGTTGCACTTTGGATGCTGCGGTTGGAAGATGAAACTGGCTTTTTAGTTGCTTGGAGGCAAACACTGTACAAGGTCTGCAGATGGAGGCTACACTCCACTCACGGCCACTTGCTCGGCATTAAAATAAAGTCCCACAAAACAACGAGTTGCACTGAATCATGGGAGGCTTACTGGGGCTACAATATAAAAAGACAGATTCGACCAACCAAGAAGAATAACATAAATAAATAAAGTGTCTTACAGCACAGTTTCAATAGGGTAATTGTTACTTTCATTTTATTTAGACTAAATGAGATTATGCAGAACTTTTGCGAATATAAAACAGAAATATGTACATTTCAGTATTCCAACAACATTGTCCCGAGGATCATTTGGAATGAAAATGAGAAATTGCTACTAAATCATGACAAATACATCTGTTTACTGATTGTGCCGCCTGTAGCACCCAATAATGGAGTCATTTCCTGAAAATGTAATACAATTTGAACTTAACCTGATCAATAATGTAATAAAATGTCCTGACTGATATTCTGATAACATAATACCTTATTACATTACGGGTCATTTAAAATATCTTTGCCTGATAACATCGGTTATAAATTTAAAATTCTATTTATAGTCTAATGTTTGAGTTTGCATTTCCAAACACAAAATCCGTGTCAAATCTTTGTATACTGGCACACTTTACATTTCCGGGGGAAAATATATTTTTCATCTTTTTCTGTCAAAAGTTTTACATTATCAGTTTTTTGGGGGAAAAAATAAGACAACCTGAAATGTATTACATTTATTGGTAAAATCAGTCAGGGACATTTCATTACATGGCGTTTCATTCCATTTCAATCAGGTTAAGTGCAAATTGTATTCCATCTTCAGGGAATGATTACATTATTTGGAGTTACACTGCCTGTGGGTGGTGCGTGTGAATAAAGTGGCCTGATGCAAAGCGTAGGACATTCTGAGGCTCTGCTTCCAGCTTTGGACATTTAGAGAGGGCACCAGCATGACGTGAAAGCAGAGTATTGGGAACGATGTTCATACTAAGCTACAGTGGATTAGTAGATTGTGTGTGTTTTCTTTATTTTGTTCTTCACTATGAAGACTTAACACCATTGAATCAAAGTGCATCAAATTGGGATTGCAATTAGATAATGCTGTAATCACTGACCGTTAAGACTCAAACACAAGATCCATCATTAGCTGTAATTATTACAGGCGTATACAAACAGCCTGTAACAGTGTGTCAGACATCTTCCTAATGCAATGTGATGCGCTCTCTTTTTACATCTCAATGCATTTAGGGAGTAAAAGTTTATGACCCTTACCACCTGGGGGATTTTTGAAAGTTTGTCTCACGTTTAGAAAAGCCAAGTTTCTGGCATTATTACAGCCCAGCTCCACAGCACAGTGAGCACTTTAAATGGAAATGTTTTGGCATTTGATTTCAGTGGTGAGGAAGGAATACCAATGACGCTTCAGTTCAGTGTAACATAACGGCACCCTTAGCTGTAAATAACAAATGAAAGGAATGGTTAAATGTGAGCATTAGTGCAGTCTGTGGTTTGCCTTCACATCCTATTGGAATGTATTCAAAAGTGGGTATTCAGTACGACTCTAAATCCACTCGGGGCTTATTGTAATATACTGGCACGCAGCAGCTCATGTGTTCACAATGAGGTCATCATGCCTGAAGATGTAATGTCCAGGAACAGTGCATAACCCTTCAAACATGTTTGGTGAAACAGTCATGCACTAGAGAAGCTGTGTGCTGTGTGTGCGCTTGTATTACTTGTAAATAGAGTGCAGTGCCAACTTTGTTTTGTTGGCTCTGTACTGCATCT
The DNA here is from genome assembly GCF_900634415.1 of Cottoperca gobio. NCBI lineage: Eukaryota > Metazoa > Chordata > Actinopteri > Perciformes > Bovichtidae > Cottoperca > Cottoperca gobio. The sequence continues at coordinate 3,711,039 of NC_041357.1, forward strand.
GAAATAAAGCAGTGACTATGAGGTGAAGTGCTAACTAAGTGCTAAATGAACTTCCAGCTTTAATTTGAGGGTGTTTACATTCAGAAAGGATGTAGAACAGTAGCCCCGTCGTTATCCTTCTGCACAGCAATTAAAGCTCAAAGTCAGCGCTTTAACCTCAAAGCCAAATCCAATGTGCTGGAGTACAGAGCCAAAACAAGAGACCATGTGCATCGACGGACCACACTGCATTTCTGATACATCTGACATTCCATTCAGACGCTAAAGTTACTTTGGTTACACTCTACGACAGCCATGTCTATCATGCCTTAAAAATATACCTATAATGCGTTATAATCTGTTTATAGCACTGTGTGATTAAAGCCATCATTACTATTCACAATGCTTTATAACAATGAGCACAACACATTCTAAAGCGCGTTATGATGTTTTAGGTCAAGTATCATAATTGCTGGTCACTCACTGACATTTTGCTTTGCAAATATCGTAGTTGGGGATAACGTAGAGTCATCGAGAGGAAAGGAACCCGGCGGGGTGAGCAGGGACCGCTCTAAAGGGGTTCATTTCCCATAATGACCGTCTCGCTCTACATTGTGCCGCCTGTTGCACAGCTACCTACTATAGAAATGAATAATTTGACACAAAATATTGATTGAAAAATTATTATATTGCTTCTAAAAAAATAGTCCATGTCTACGGTTGGAACTGCGTCCATAGCAACAATTCATTATGTCATACGACATATCCAGCCCTAGCAGTAGATTAAGTTTTACCAAAGGTGCATTAAATAACCGCAACACTTATTGAGGTTTTCTGCAGCGTTTCTTGCACGTGTTGATTTGTGTGTGTACATTTGACCTTAGAGCTCCGGCGACAGCACACTGTTAGGGAAGTGAGGGAGAGAGAGAAGCAGTGAGAGCAACGTGTGAGAACGTGTGAGAACGTGCGAGTGTGCCGACAGTGAGAGCGCTGCGCTGGGCTGAGCATCGGCAGGGATGTACTGCCATCTAGTGGACAGTTCTAGAACGACAGCTCAGGCACTGACTGTCCAGCTACTGTCTGGTTAGATTACTGTGCCTGAAACAGCAGCTGAACACTGACAATGCAAAACTCACTGACCACTAACAATACTGAAAAAGGACACAGCAGAAACACCAGCATGATATTGAGCAAAATAAATGTAGTGCCAACATTTTTACCAAACATCTAATTGATTTCTATTATGTAGGAGAACAAACTAAAGATAGATTGACTCTGAAACTGCAGTGTAACGCCCCGTTGACGCAGCATAATGTGTGCAGAATAATTAACACAGAAGTCTGTAAAGTTAATATCTCATTTGCAACAGATTTAAAAAATGCAATCAGTCCACAAAAATATACAATCAGTCTAAAAAAAAAAAAAGATTGCAGTCTACTTCATTAATGTGCTTAAAGCTAAATGTCATGTGCAACTTATGCAACCATAATTAACATATATATAAAAAAAGGTATGACTGCAAAACACTATTTACGTTTGCTTTAGAAAAGAAAACTAATACAATCTAAGACTTTTGAAGAAGGAAGAATAGAAGACAAACAATGATGAAGCTACAGTATTGTCCATTAGCAGATTTGACTGATGATAAATATTGTGATCAGAACAGTTCAGTTAAATATACTGTATTACATCAACAGTGAGGAGCCCAGGCTTAACTATGGTATTTGTTAAGTGTCCTGTGACATTTAGGATGTTTTAAATCATTTTTTACTTAAAAAGTTCCAAATCTGATTTACTCTGGACTTGAAACAAGTTTGTTTCACCACTGAAGGGGAATTCAGGCTTGCAGTCACACAAGCATGTGTTGAAAAGGCAACAGTGTGAACGTGCGCAGTTTCCACAACTGCACTGAGTTTATGAAGCGTGTGCACTTGATAGGTTATTTATAATGTTCACGTACTTGTTACATGGTTACTCAATAACTTAAATGGTGTATTTCTCTTGCACACAACCAGAATGGGATCATAAACAGCGGTGTACGGATGACTCAACTTTGGGGTTGATGTGTAAATTGCAGGTTCCGATCAAAGTTATTAAAAAGCACAGATTTCCTTAATTGCAACGTTAACACGTTCTTCACTCCCTCGCCTTTTTGATTAGTAAAGGGCAATGTGCAAAACATTCAGGGAGTAATCATCTAGCTGGTGAAATGTGAGTTATTTGTAGCTTAGCATTACTTTACGTTTGATGTCTTGCCATCAACTCTTAGAATTATCACCATGTTGTTGTGTTTTTAACCTAAATATTATCTTCTTTATTCCCTGGTTCAGACGCAGAGTTTCAAGGCCATTTGTGTGCGTTTGGTCCCCGAGGGAGACGACTCCCATCAGGGGCACATGCAGCACATCACACGTATTCCCACATATAGATCGAAGAAATGCAATTCTCAATCTAATTTCCTAGAACCGTTATTAAAAACACGAATGAACACAAACTCTACACCAGCTGCTGCAAGAAAGGTTTAACCTTTAAATGAAAAGCCTTTAGTTTAAATCACGAGTTCAGACATTTCAAGACTTCACTCAGGACCAGAGGACATTCCATGACTGAGTTGGTGGTACGAGTACTTTAGTTGATAGTGGTGCATTTCTTTAATCTACTCACCGATAAGGCTTGTCGGAGTTATGAATCCGACGGTGGTTCCTCACCCCAACATATGTCGAGCTGGTGTAGTCGCACACATCGCACTTATACATCTTCTGCAAACCACATTCTGTAAGAGAAGACAAACAGAACAAGTGAAAACACTGACGAGCATGTGGCAATATAAAGAAAAGTTCTGATTGGGTCATTTATGTAAATATCTTGTAATATCCTCCCATCTTAACACATATTGAGGCCCCACATCCGAAACATCTTACCTTCATCCGTTACCCGCTCGGCGTCCTCCACCATGGCCACCGTTTCAGTGACGGGTGTGAGGCCGGCCACGTCACCACTGAAGCTGTGGTGCTCCCTTTCATGATTTCTTAACTGACTCTTAAGTAAGGAACACACACACACACACACACACACACACACACACACACACACACACACACACACACACACACACACACACACACACACACACACACACACACACACACACACACACACACACACACACACACACACACACAAATTAATGACAATACATGCCGTTATCTACTGTAGATAATTGCAAACTTATGAGGCTGTTCATTTTAGACAAGGTCAAATAAATAAATAAACTGTGGTTGCATAATGGTTCCCCCATTTATTTTAAAAGTGGCCACCTAAAAGAAGAGAAATCTATTGTAATATTATGTAGGGCTAGGCAATATATTGATATTACATCGATAATGTGATATGAGACTAGATATGGTCTTAGATTTTGGATATGGTAACATGGCATAAGTTTGGTCTTGTCCTGGTGTTTAGGGCTGCATTACATTTAGGTGACGTCATCAGACTTCTGTATTATTAGCATTTAGTCATTATATCCACATTACATTATGTTACATTACAGGTATTTGGTCAAACATAGCGTGATATTAGATTTTGCCCATATCACGCGGCACTATTTCTATTAGAAAAGCTGTTTTGAGCGACTGTCTCAACAACATATCCAAAGTGTGTAAATGTAGTGAGTGGTGATTGACGCGCAGTGCTCTTGAGTGATGCACTGTGGAGGTTTATCAGGTCAGCCTTCACTCTTCATTATTACAAACTTTCTTAGCCCAACTCCCAGAGCTGTTGGATAATATGATGAACATGTTGAACGATGAATAATCTCTGCTGCAGATGGGCTCTGGAGTCCCACGATAGAAGTGGAATCAATAGTCTTCTCCTTTGCCTGTCTCATCAAACCGAGGCCCAGACGCAGGTAATTTAACTCATCTCTTCAGGCCTCAACTCATCTTTAGTGTTAGGGGTGCTGAGAAATGAAAGCGATGTTGACAGGAGAGAGGTCTCATTGCAAATATAACGTTAGTGTTGGGGGGACGATGAAATGCACACACATGTACACAGATACATGGGAATCTGCCAATATACTGTGAGCACAGGTATAATACATATACATACACATATATATATATATATATATATATATATACATTACATACAACTGTGACCTCTTCTCTCAAACTTGGGCTGGCAGTAACAAGTGTTAATTAATTAGTTTTTCTCTCATTTAGAAGCAGGAGATATCATTATACATATGGGTAATGATTCTTTTCTGTTCTGAAACAACTGTGCATTTGGCCTTGGTCTGCGCTCTCCCTTATAGTTTTCTAAATTAATCATTTTGTCCATAAAATAGTGAAAATGAACACATTAATTTCCCAGAACCCAATGTTTGAACACATTCAAACGGGTTTTTTCAATCCACCAGACTAACTAAAAACATAAACTCTGTGGAGGAGTCCAGGTGTACAAGTGAGCCTGAGGAAACAAAGTGGTGGACTGCCAAGTGTTCTATTTACTGGAAATGCATAAACAATGTCTACCATGATGAAGACCTTGAGGAGAGTTCAGACTGCAACACCAACTACCTCAATGGATTTCAAATCTCTGACCAATCTTAATATATCATTTAAATAATCTGATTCCAGATTACATATACAATAACAGGATTAAAAGATGCATGCAAGCGTTGACTCACCTTGTAGTGGAAGGCATCTGTGCACTGCTTGCACTGGTACATCCTGGTCTTACAGTGGTGGATCATATGGCTCTCCAGGTTCTTACTGTCCGAGGCGATGTGCTCACAGATGGGACACTGATACGGCTGCCTCTGCCTGTGCACCCGAAGGTGCTGTTTAATGTAGCCCTTATTGCCGCTGCTGTAGCGACACAGGCGGCACCTGTACGGCCTTTCACTGCCGGGGATGTAGTCCACCAGACCACCATCTGGAGAGGCAACCAACCCGTCCATTCCTGGGATGCTACACATGTAAGTCCCAGCTCCGCTCCCTGTGACCACATCGTCCACGGCTCCGTTTTGGAACTGCGCGTTGTCCTGAAGCTCTTTTAAGATATCCTCATCTGAGGCATTCTGGTCCGAGCGCTCTCTGAGTCTTTCAATGACGGTGAGCAGTGACAGGCTGATGCCAGCTTTAGTGACAGGGCCCTCCTCGTCTCCCTCCCCCAGGCACAGGGAACCCAAATCTTCTTCTCTGCCCTCGCTGTGAAGCTCCAAGTCCAATAAAGCGGCTGTTGTCTCTACGTCAGAAGCATTCTGTCCCGCTGTAGTCACCTCTACCTGTTTATGGCCCGTGCGGGGGCTCTGTGCCTGGGCTGTAATGGTCTTAAGACTTACCTTGGTGCTGGGGAACTCGGGTGTCCTCATAGGCATAGCTACCAGGACCTCAGCTGCCAGAGAGTGAAGGCGGAGAGACTCCGAATGCGTCCTTTTGCGACCAGCTGGGGGAATGTTTTCATCCCGCGCAGAGTCGCTACCTATAACGACAGTCGGTTTGATATCCGCTCCCAATGGCTGGCCGTCAGGAGTGCTACCCGCACTGCAGCCGAGGTCCATCTCATCCTTTGCAGTTCCCACATGGTCCCGCTCCTCCTCCTTGGCATCCAGTAATTTCTTGTCCCTGTCCACGTCCGGGCTGAGAAGCAGTGGGTTAGTCGCCATGACGGAGTCCTCAGCTGAAGGAAGGCGTTCTACAATCACGTTGATGTGGCCGGCACTGTTGGGACTGCTGTTGATAATCTTCTGAGCTGATGACAGTAAGCTGTCCGTGATAAAGGAGCCATCATGGTGACTCCCAATCTCCACCTCGGCATCCGCCTCCGTCGTCACCTGCACCTCCACCATGGGCTCCTCTTTGATAGGGTACACGCTTTCCTCCTCTTCGGTTTTTGGACTTTCGTTGAGATTAGAAACCGGATGATTCAACGCATCCCGTTTATTCTCAACGTTCATTGGCACGCAGAGCTGGAGCTTGAAGGCAGTGGGCAGCTTTTGCAGGCTTTTATCTTGAAGAACTGGGGAAAGAACAACTATTTCCTCTCTGCTTGCAGCACTGTTAGCTGCAGCCTGGGCCTCTCTCCTTGCAGTAGTGCCGTCTTCGTCCTCGAAGATGGGGTATGAGCAGTCAACCAGGCCGGCGTGCTTCCACGCATGCGTCTTGAGCATTCGCTGCTGGCTGCACACGTAGCTGCAGATCAGGCAGCGGTACAATCCATACTCCTCGTAGCTATACCATTTCTTCTTCTGTGGGAGCTCCTTGGAACCGTCCAATGAGCTGCTCCCAGTCCATTCCCCATCCTGCTTTCTTAAAACCTCTTCCTTGCCCTCACTGTAGGTGTCCGACAGAGTGGAACTGCTCTTAAGGTTGTCACCGTTGTCGAAGTGCAGCCTGACGTGTGCCTCCAGCTGCCCTTGGTCCCTGGAGGTAAAGCGACACTCGGAGCACATGAGGATGAGGTCACTGTGCTGCTCGTTGTGATGCTTCAGATGCTCTTTGAGCAGGGGCAGCGTCTGGGAGAGAAAGGGGCACAGGCTGCACTGATAGCACGTCACTGTCCGCTTGTGGTCGCTGCTGTTGGGGTTGCCAGCTACCTCCGTTACCGTGGAGGTGTTGTTGTTGTTACTGTCACCTGACACAGGTAAAGAAAGAGTGCCGCCATCTATTCGCACCTCTTCTGTGCTCTCCTGCCCCTTACAGTTCCTTCTCATTTTATTTAAGGGAGAGCCTCCTCTGCTCCCCCTCGTCCCCTCCTCACATTCCCCACCTCCCCCTGCAGAAGAGACTCTTTTCTGTCCGGCCATGGTGCAGCGGCGCTGGGGCCGCTTCTCCACGATTTTGCTGAGCTTCTCGATGACCTGGATGAGAGAATCCGCAGCTCGTTTCTGCTGAAGACTCTGGCAGGCGTCCTCCTCTTCCTGGGTTTGGGTTTGAGAGAGGGATCCCAGAGCTGGAGGAATGGAGGAGGAAGAGGTGGCAGCAGAGGAGTGTGTGATGAGCACAGCTACATTGCTGATCTCCTCCATATCCTGGCAGACAACAGGGAAGAAAGAAATGAGTGTGTGAACTGGCTGGTGCTATCTGGTACACTAGATGTAAACAGGTCATCTCTTACATACATATATGGATGCAGATATTTATAAATACAATATTCTGTCAGGGGGACACTTAAACTCACACAGACAGTTAGAATTATTTGTAGGAGGTAGGATATGTGGACATGTTCTTATAGCAAATGATTGTTTATATCAGGGGTCTTCAACGTTTTTCAGGCCAAGAACCCCCAAACTGGTGTAGCGTTTCGCAGGGACCCCCTACTGTATATGTTGTATAGCAGAGGCTTGAAGAAGTCCGTGCGACGGGGGGGGGTGATTTATTTTAGTTCACCCCTCTCCTTTCCTCCACTGTATGTGTGTGTCATCGCCCTTCGCGAAGTACAGCGGAGGAGGGAATGTGAATGGCAAAGCAAAAAAAACTTTGTTTTTAATTGCTTTATCTCCAAACTATTTCGCGACCCCCCCTGCAGTACCTCCGCGGACCGCCTAGGGGTCGCAGACCCCCTGTTGAAGACCTATGGTCTATATAGATTATCTATCTACTGTTTGCATATATTATTATCTTTTCCACTTATTCAGTCTTTGAAATACTACAAAACAGATGATGTCCATCCGTTTGCCAGATGGTGACTTGTCCACTCAAAGCTATTCAATTTTAAATATCATAAAACAGACAAATGAAGCCACATTTGAGGATTTCTGAATGTTCTATAAGACTTCAATCATTATTATCATCATTTGAATTATGATTATAAAAACAGCTACATTTTCTTGTGGATTAATTGAATAATGGAAGCAGTACTAAATGTATTAAATGTTGTCACTATAATGATCTCTAGAAGCTAGTTAACAGAATAGTTTGTGACTTAAAGGGTTTGCACTGACTTGCAGTATTTTACCATTTCTTTGGCTAATATTTAAGCATAACACCTGAGTCGATAGTGGTCAAAACTTTGCAATTTATGCAGTATTCAAAATTATGTAGAATAATCATGGTGACTTTTGGTATTTATTGAATATGCTGTATTACTGTAAATATAAACAACATCGCTTAGAGCCTGACTAAAGTCAATCCTACATTCATACATGGAAAAAAAAATGTATCTGTTCAGCATTTACCACCTTGCAACATGTTTGACAGTAATAAAAAGGAATACAAATTGCATGCATTTTTCCTTCTTTTTTTACAAATGCCATGCATGTGAAATATATTGTATGTAAAGTATTTAGCGCTTATGTTCCCGTACTGCTCACCAACGTAATGTTGTTGAAATAAGTAGAAACGTTTGCATGTTCAGTAAACTCTGTTTGGCTAGAAGCATTGAAACTAGTGCTAATCTGTATTCTGAGGACTGAGCCTGTGACTTAACGCCTGGCTCTCTGCATCAAGAGTTTTCCAGTCATAAAAGCAATTGATAAATACTGCAGGAGTCTAAAAATTATCGGTTTAATTTCTATATTTTTAATTTTCTCAATAAAACTATTTACATCTGTTAGAGAAAAAACATGTCTTGTTTTATTTTTATCTTTGACCATACAGAGGGAATTGTCTGTTTAGAAGAAAAAGGGAGTAGCCCAATGACAACCACCATAATACGTGTGATTGCTGGGTCATTGCTGGTCAACAATACATGTGCACCATGTGCATCTGTTTACATACCAAGCTTAAGAGGAAATGGTCACAACTCCTGTGGTTGAATTATTTTTATCTCTGCAAATCCTTCTCACTCTCTGACCACACATTGCTTTCCTCTTTCTCCTACTTCTGCTTCTGTATCAAAACAGTAGGATACACATTTGCAGAAGGGTTACCACATGCAAGACTTTTTTGGCTATCATCCAACTTAAGATACTGCATTCTGTGAAGTGGAGCTACACGGAAACTGGACCAGTGTTATTAACACTCGATCCAAGAATAATTCAGTTACTAAAAATGTCTGATCCAAGCAATGCAAAGCCTGCTTAATAAACAACTTATGGTCAGATAACTTAACGTGTCTCACTTGAAAAGATCACAGCTAGGCCTGCTGTGGTAAATTTGCTATATATTGAATGAAGTTGAATGTGCTTGGTCAGGGTAGCCTCTATGTAGACCATCATGTGGTTTAACCGGTTTCAGATGAGCACCTGTTATGTCAGAATCTAAAAATATTTCATCCACTCTCACTCCCCTGTAGAATGAAGTTGAGCACAGCTCCCACAGAAACACCGAATAGCCACTTGGCCAAATGTACTGGCTAATGTTAGCTGACATGCTGGAGCTGGTACGACACTAAAGAGACTTTCACACGAAGAACACTAGAAATTTGAGTAAAAGGCAGCAGGACACACACTCTTTGCTTCACATTTAGCTTCACAGCCTGCTATTCAAACACACAGACACACGAGTCCCACACAGTGCTAGCAGTTACACACATGAATGTACAAGGGCATTTTAACTATCTTTTCGGTTAATGTGTGACGCAGAACCACGAGGCTGTGTTTTAATGAATATATATATACTCACTGACACAGAAAAGCTCGACGCTCTTTGTCCTCAACACATAAAACTGCTTTGTTTTATTCGTCAGCTATAAAAAGTGGCCTCCCTCTCTCCCACATTGCAAAATGGCGAGGATGGAATATCAGTCACGTGACTTGGAGTTTGGGTCAGGTGACCAACGCGAACCGATGAGTGGCAGATTGCCTGATACCACGTTCAAGTACTGCTCGGAAAACACCGCGTCGCCTTTTCGAACGAGGCAATCGTTACAATTACATAGTTATCACCCTCGAGACTGAGTAGATACCATGATTAGACATAAAGAATAAACACCGAACATACAAAAATATTATACAAATAGAATAGAAGAAGAAAAATGGTAACATACATAAATGATTAAGTTTTTAAAAAAGATCGATTTAGCAATTTACAAACGACTATCAGGGGTTTGAGTGAAATATGATCCTTTGAAGTGAACAATATCGCCATTACAAAGACACAATTAAAAGGAGTAATAATGTCCTATGCTTTCATTTATAAATTATTAACACCATTTTAAATAATTCTGACAGTGAGTTAGCTTTTTACTGCTATGACATGGGTTTTAGTAAAAATGTGTCAAATAAAATCCATCTGTAATTTTGTTTTATCTAAGGGGAATCCACCCCCTGGTTTAAGCCATGAGTCATTTTATTTGAGAAATATTTGATTGACGAGTTGTATTCATTTGTTGTTAGGAATAACTGACGCATCATTCATTGACATTGACGCAGCAATGTTTGTGTTTTGTTGTCTGACTGCACTATGTATCTAACATTTTATCTTTGGTTATTTGGTTATATGAAATGGTTTTACCAAGGTTTCTGGTAAGGTTATGGTTTGGGCTGGTTTTATTGAATTGGGCAGTTTTTAAGTTATGATTGTGCTCACAACTGTCAATATGATCAACACTGACTAGCACACACTTTCAGTTTACAAGGACATTGGGAATCATCGTTATAAGAGTAAATGCCTTTAGAAAAGGTAATTATTAGTAGTTAGCAGGATTTCTGTTAAATGACTAATTGAACGATAACAATAAATGATATACTGTGAGTGAGAAAGCCACATAGCCTTCTATAAATTGTACATGATATTATATGATAAACATGAGAGAAGAAAGTACATCGGGAAGCAGAGCAATGTTTGGATGGAAAACAACGTCTCAAATGTTGTCAATGCCTCTGTATGACATGTGCTTAATCTTCTTCATATATTTCTAGTCTAATACTGCCCCCTAGTGACATAAAGTGAAAATGCAGTTGAGTAAAAGTTTTTGCATATTGTATACACACCCAAAGAAATTGAACTATTGCACACAATTCTGAAACATAACATATTCCTCAAAGCTACAATTCTCACAATTCAGTTGTTTTCACTGAAATATAAATTGTAAATCACATTTTTGCAAAAGTCCAAGCACAAATCTGATCATTTAGCAAACTTTGTTCACCTGGAAGAGGAGGAGGAAGAAGTTTGTTTGTGCACTGATTTCATAATTTCATCCCCAAAAACGAGCAGAACTTCTGCACACCTGTAGATCCTACACCTGTAGGAGAAGACAGAAGGTCGACTCTGTACATACCTGTCAACCCTCCCGTTTTTCCCGGGATTATCCCGTATTTTTCCTTCTATCCCGTTTTCCTCCCGTTTAAATATTTTCCCGTAATTATAACCTTTAAAAAAAAAAGAAAAAAGGCCTAATTAAAAAAAGTGTAAAGTGGCCTCTGATAGAGCAGGTGGCAGTATTATGTTTAACATGAGCTGAAAAACTTTATATGCCAGTAAACACACAGAAGAAAACAGGAACAATAACACAGAAGAAGACGAGAACATATGGATGAGTCACTGAACGGGAGATAGATGGAGACGCAGTGGTACCTGCCAAACAAGTTCAAACTTTATGTAAGTAACTAGACAAATGAGAGGAGACCTTCCCTTATTTATTAAAAGCAGAGTCGGGCAAACTCGTGCTTTTTATAAAGTGTGCCATTCAGATATTAGCATCACACACGACGGAATAAGCGATGTTCACCAGCAAGAACAATTGTCCAAGCACAAGCACAAGAGGCACAAAACATACACTGTCAATGACTTCATGTGTGACAAGAACTGTGTCGGAGGCAGACCAAGTGACCAAAGCTGAGGGAAAGATGTCGATGCTTTGCGTCAAAAATAATGTAACCTTCAGCTTCTGCGATGATTTCAGTCGCAGTGTAGCGGACATGTTCCCTGACACTGCCATCGCAAGGAAGTCCTCGTGGGGGAAACAAGCCACACAACTCATCAATCATCAAATAAATTGATGATAATAACTAATAAATACAATACATACTTTACATAAACATGTATTTCCTGAATGTATAGGCCTATACCCGTCCTTTACGTGTTTACATTTACATTATATGGGTAGGGGCTGGGGGGCTGAGAGCTGTTAAAATATGTTGACAGGTATGACTCTGTAGAACAAAGACTCCTGCACTTTACTCTTAACTTGCAGTCAGAGATCTTTAATAATGACGTTTCAGTACACAGACCTTCAACAGATCATCTTACCAGGTAAGAGGAGAGACCATCTTAAATACACAGGTGGACCAATCAGATCGCGGTACAGTGACATCACTCATTGAATCAAAATGGAATCATATTATGCGCAGCATTTAGAAACATTCACCAACTTGACCACATGAATACATCAATGTGATGACACACAAAAAAAGTGGTGGAAACTGATCCAACAGCAAGGGCCGGTGAGTTGCATCAGGTGCGCTCCAAACATAACGCAATGAGTATGTTTTTAACTACTTTAGCCCAAATTTTAAACCACTTGCATGTTATTGATTCAGTGTAACGAAAATCAAAACTTATAACACAACCAATGTAGGCCTACTTAAGCAACAACTATTTGATACTCAATTAAATCAAATCAAATCAAATCAAATTTATTTCTATAGCCCAATATCACAAATTATACATTTGTCTCAGTGTGCTTTACAGACTGTACAGGTTAATTAGTGTGATCAACATCGTTCTGGATGATAAGGTAATTTAGTTTGGTCCAATTTTTGCAATTATGGGTTACTCGTATGAGCTACTTTTTTTTTCCTCCGGAGGGGCAGTTCAGCCAAAGGCCGAGAATGACCGCTCGGCAGAAGCAGTGGACACAGGGATAGACTCGCTAGCGTCGGAGTTGGCCTTTCTCTTCTCACGATGTCTAGCTTTTCTTGAAAAGTTTGTCTCGAAAATGGCGTTGTAATTATATCTGCGACCAAATCGATCTCTTCTCCTCCTTCAGCCATTGTGGGTTGAAAAAACAGCTTGTAGAAATCTACACAAATTAGCTCGTTCAAAGTCAGTTGCTAGCTCTGCATAGCTCTGCCTCTCAATAGTGTGTATCCAATCAAAAGACGTGGACGTGCTGACGTTATCGTATGCCTTCTAGCTGGCCCCGATGTCGCCAACTCGAAATCTGATTGGTTAATGCCACAGTTTTGTCTCCGTTCACTTTAAGCGACAGGCGCCCGCACTGTTGATTCTGAAGGCCTCAGGGCAGATTTCTTGGACCCTGGCAACACATTATGGCTGAAATATGATTGGATAAAAGCTCTAACATAAAGGCCAGCCCTCCAAATCTCGATCTGAGGCTGGAAGCAACGCAACCAAGATGAAAGCTATGAAATGAAGAGAATAGACTATGGGGAATAATTTAATACATATTTGTGGAAAAAATATATAAAAATTAAACGTATATTCTGATGATGTTTAGGCCAGCAGAGAAGGCCTTGCTGGCCCTGACGGCCCACCACTGGTCCTTGGTTAATAATTAACTATAGCTGGAGATTCTTAAATGAACTAATCACCAATTTGAGGATGCTAATACTAGATAACTTTGACTGTGGCTATGGTATACTTTTCTTTGAATTAACAGGATAATAAAGTGAAGGCTAATTTGCTAATTCGTAATCTGTAAATGTTAAAATCTTTGATTGATTTTAGGTGATTTTCCAACATCCCTGACAGATAGCTGACTTCAATAACTTCATAAGCCAAGAACCATGGCAACAACACGATGTCCCAGCCATGTGCTTCAGTTTCCTTTGTGTTGTGAGCTTGTGTCTGTCTCCTGATGCTGGGGACATTACATTCATTTCCTGAGGACATACCCTAGTTTTTATTTCAATAATGTATTTATCTACATAGATTTTACACAAGTAGGGGGCAATCCTATGCCTGGGAACCTGTATCTCTGGATTCTGAGGGGCTTCCCTCTAGGGCAGGGGTGTCCAATCTGGCCTGCGTGATGACTTTGCAAAGTGTAAAAATGAGTTGTTTTGATCATAAAGTAAAATACTGTTCCAGATACCTGGGACGAAATGTTTTGTGCCTTTGTAGATACACTGTGATCAGTAAGTTGTAACACACATGTGTAAATGATAAATAAATACTATTGTTGAAATTGCACCTTTGTTTCTTAAGAAATTTCAGGTTGTTCATAATGTTTTGTAAAAAGATAAAATTTGAACATTTTCAGAATGTACTTGTACTTTTTTGCACTAAAACGATGGGAAACATTTGGAGTTGTCGTTATTTATAGGTTATTATGCTGTGATCTTACTGGTCCGGCCCACCTGAGAGCAAATTGTGCTGCATGTGGCCCAACTCAAATGAGTTTGACACCCCTGCTCTAGGGGCTCCGTGACTCACAATTCTCTGGCCTGCCTCTTTCGTTAACCCTTCCCCCACCAAGGCATTTGCGCACTGGGAGTTTTTTTGGTGCAATACATTTTCAGGCAGCTCATCATAACCTTATGTCCGGTCATCTAGGGCAGTGATTTTCAACCACTGTGCCGTGAGAGATAGTCAGGTGTACCGTGGGAAATTATCCAACTTTTTAAAAATCTGGTTTAAACTTTTTTTAAATCAATTTTCTCCGACAGCACTTGTACCGGGACTCCGACAGCATACATATATATATATATATACATATATACATATATATTCCCCCAACGGAACCCCGCGCCCCCTTAAATTGAAGTTTTTTGTTTTTTTCTTGCCTTCCTCCCGCACACACCTACAGAGTGGAGGAAAGGAGAGGAGTGAACTACGCACTACGCCCCCCGTTGCACAAACAAACCTGTTTGAGAAACACTGTTATAGAGGGTATTTTGTCCAGATATGAATACAGGTGTGCCTTGAGATTTTGGCTTGGTCTTTAGTGTGCCTTGGACACAGAAAGGTTGAAAACCACAAAACATTACACCCATGGCCCGATTCTATTGGCCGGGCATTCGCGTGGATGTGAAGTGGTGGTGTGCATCATGCTGCAAATGTCAGCCGCCGGCCATTCGAAAAGTACCTTTGCGCCCCCCCTCCCATTAATTGAGGTATAGTTTGAAAGAATTGGCATGAACCTTATCGGGCCATGAGACTGGAGCGCACAAGGATATCGTGGATTATGCAACGTGATATCCCGAGGCACTGTTTCATAATATCTCCTGAGTCGGGATCCCAAAAGAGATCTTGACTGACACTCTTTGTCCAGGCTGAGCCACCTGACAGCGGCGTGGTAGCCTATGTCACGATGTTCAGTCTTATTTTCCTCCAAAGATGCAACAAACTGTCTGATTCAATGCTCTTGCCCTGATGAAGTTAACTATTTTAGTTACAACATCAACAACATGGTTAATTTGTAGAACTGAATTACACAACACTTCCTGATGTATAATACAATGAAAAAATACCCATTTCTGTTCAGGGTTCATTTCTGTCACTTTATACTGCATTCTCTTCAAAAGTCCAACATGTTTCTCCGTCAGATTTGGACAACCATCCGTTGTCACGCCTGCCAGCTTGTCCCATTTCAGTCCCAACTTGTCCACACATGCATTTACCTCCGTGAACAAATCACTCCCTGTTGTTGTCCCTCTCATTGGCTGCATGGCTTCTCAAATGCCTCCTTTTTCTCGGGGCATATGAGTGCTGCAGAATCCACCAAACACTCCTTGATAAACTCTCCGTCAGAAAACCGTTTACTTTTTCAAGTGATTTTGTGGGATAAGACATAACTTGTGTTGACAGCTGCATCTCTGGATGTGCAATGTTTTGTAAAAAGTCCTTGTTGGTTTTGCAGTTTAGCTAGCAAGGCACCCAACTTCTTTTCCCACTCTTCATCAGACAAGTTCTTGAACTCAAATTGTAATCCTTGAACACAGCGACCTGCACACCACAAACTAAGCACACGGTTATTTACATCATGCACGCAATACAATGGTGTTGCTTTTATTTTGAAAAGGGTGCTGTTTAAAAAGATATATATACTTTTTCAAATGTTATCATTTACCATTGTCCTCACGCGGGCCGGACAATGCCCAGGTCTGTCCTAGAGTCTCTAAGAGTACAATGGGAGCCAGAGCCTTCAGCTATCAAGCTCCTCTCCAGTGGAAACAGCTTCCAGTTTGTGTTCGGGAGGCAGACACCCTCTCCACATTTAAGAGCAGGCTGAAGACTTTCCTTTTTAATAAAGCTTATAGACGGAATCGGAGTTTCAGGCTTCCGGTGGAATCACAATGCATGCTGGTGTGGCAAGCCTAGAAAAGTGAGCACCAACTCTACAAGGGCCGCCACATTGGATTTCTTCTCCACATGTTTACATTGTATTTAGCTTATTCTTCAAGCGTGTTTACATTGTATTTGGCTAGTTTTTAGTGTGTAATCATCGCTCTTCTAGTTATGGGATTTGGACACCGACATTGTGTGGTGAAAGGATGTTCAAACAGTGGGAGAAAGATAAATAAATGGGCAGAATCTCATTGTGAGCTTCACGATTGCAAAAATTGCGACTGCAAGCCCCCGTTCAAACTATTTCTATTTCCAACAGCACTAAAGAACAATGATAGAAGGCTAGCATGGACCAAAGCTGTAAAGAGACAGGATTACAATGGGAAGTCTTGGGAGCCCAAGAAATCTCCGTGGATTTACAGTGAGCATTTCCTTCAAGGAAAACCAACAAATGAATTCCCTGATCCTGAACTCAACCTTGGGTATGTAGTCTATCTACTTGATTTATATATTGACAAATGTACTTTCTATATATTGAGTTTTATAATAATTAACAAACACAAGTTAGGAATATATTTATAATAGCTTACCCTGCAACACAACTGCAATAAGCACTTATGATATCGTCAGTTTTCTTGACTGCGCAGATCCATGCCGAATGTGGCGTTTGGGAAACTTTCATTAAATGAGAACATTTTGCTTTCAAAAAGCAATACTCAGAATCTGCGAGAGGATTGAAAGATATTTGTTTCAACCAGCCAGAGTCAAACAGTCTAAATGCTTTGCCTTCTTTGTATTCGTTCAAAGTTTGTTTATGAAACTCGACATGGTTCCCTGGGTGGTCAGACATTAAACATAATGTTATATCGCTGAGGTATATCGGCGGCCAAGAAGTCATGCTGTTGTTTTCATTGACCCAGCCATCCTGCAATGTCAAGGGATCAGGCACTGAAACGCCGCTCCAAAAGCTTAGTCTTTTCTTTTTCTGTGATTGAAAGTCTTTCGTTAGCTGTTGGTTGCTCCTCAATGCCTATCTCTGATGCAGCAAACACCCTGGCAATAAGCTCCAGTTTTGTTCCTCAAACCTTTAAATTCCGCTTGCGGCAAAATACTTTCAAAGCTTCGACTTTCCACATCTGAACCTCATCATAAGAAAGGAGTTCAGAACTCATTGTAGAGTAGTAGGTTTGTTTACGACATACTTGAAGAATAAGCTAAATACAATGTAAACACGTAGAGAAGAAATCCAATATGGCGGCCCTTGTAGAGTTGGTGCTCACTTTTCTAGTCTTGCCACACCAGCATGCATTGCGATTCCACCGGAAGCCCGAAACTCCGATTCCATGTATAGTTAGGGCTGCTCAGGTTTGCCCTGGATCAGCCCCTAGTTATGCTGCTATAGGCTTAGACTGCCGGGGGACACCTCCCTGCTCTCCTCCTTCTCTTCCTTTCTCCTCCCCTCCCTCTCTCTTCACCCTCTCTATCTATATGCATTTATATAAATGTATGTTACTAACTCATCATCCGGGGTATCATCCCCAGAGTTTCTCTGTCTCATGTGGCAGGTTTCCACTGATCAAGTTTACGTCAGGATCATGAATCGTGGCTGCGCCTGCTGCCCTGGTCCTGCTGGACACCGGGAAGCCTTTTTGACATTTTCCTGGATTCATCCAAACTTTCTCTTTTTCAACACAACATCATTTCTATCAAATATTTAGTTGATAAATAGTTGTATTTGTACTATGTTGTTTATTCTGTACACATGACATCTATTGCAGGTCTGTCCGTCCTGGGAGAGGGATCCCTCCTCAGTCTCTCCCTGAGGTTTCTAATATTTCCCCCTTTCATTATGGGGTTTCTTTTAGGAAGTTTTTCCTTGTACGGTGCGAGGGTTTAAGGACAGAGGGTGTCGTAACCTATACAGTCTGTAAAGAGACAAATGTATCATTTGTGATATTGGGCTATATAAATACATTTGATTTTAATTTAGTGGAGTCCAACAGTGACTGGTGCTGCCCCGTCACACGCAAGTCCGACAAGAGAATACAGTACAATGTGTACTATCGCAGGGTTAATGAGGTGTTTAAATTTGATGCTTACCCAATGCCCCGGGTCGACGAACTCCTGGATTGACTAGGCACGGCTCGATTTTATACGACACTGGATTTAACCAAGGGGTACTGGCAGATTCCCCCGTCTACAGAGTCCACACGGGTTGCTTGGAGCCCCCGTCACCTTCCAGCAGCTCATGGACTGAGTTCTGCGTCGCACTCTGCATATGCTGCTGCCTACTTAGATGATGTCATCATCTAACAGAAATGTGCGGTTGAGCGGAGGGACTTTCGGTATCTGGGGTACCACTTGGGCGGCGGCCATGTGCGGCCACAGGTAGAAAAGACTACTGCCATTTCTGCCTACCTGGTGCCCAAGACAAAAAAGGAGGTCAGGAGATTATTAGGGCTGGCCGGCTACTACAGGCGGTTCATTCCGGGGTTTTTGAAGCTGATCAGCCCCCTGACCGAGCTGGCCCGAAAAAGGTTCCTCAGTGGACGGAGCTGTATCAGCTGGCGTTATCAGAGGGTTAAGCAAGCTCTCTGTGGGAAGCCACTCCTGTTTTCTCTTAACTTTGCTCTACCTTTTGTCATGCAGACTGACACCTCAAACAACAGGCTGGGGGCCATTTTGTCCCAGGAGGTGGAGGGGGTCGACCACACCGGACAGTACATTACCCGGAAGCTGGCTCTGCAGGAGGTGAGAAGGTTTACAAGCAGTGGGAAAGTCACAGAGACAGAATTTAAATACTTAATCAGTTGAATAAGGTGTCTTAGTTTTGGATATTGTCTGACCACTGAGGACAAAGGGTTGAAATGAAAATGAATACATTAAGATGATAGGCTTACAGGTAATGTCTCCTATAAGCATGCATGGCCATGCAAATTCAAGTACACCACGACCATTTTACTAATGTCCAAATATGAACCCTAAAAACTCCCTTTAATAAAATACATTTATATGAGAAATGATGGTCATTGTTCTTCTTTAGTCCTAGCTGAGGTATTTAGATAACAGGGTTGACTTTTAATAAAGGCAGTGGTAAAAACAGGAAGGTACCAGTCAAATTGTACTCTTTGAAGTCCTTGGTATTGGTACAAACATGGACATAATGATTTCCTTTTTTTTTTTTAAAGAGTTAGGCTTGTGAGTAGCTGAATTATGTGATAATACACATTATGGAATAAATCCAACACCACAGTCTATTTGAAATAGGAAAACAAATGCATTTTCAATTAAATACTTAAATACTAAATTGAATCCAAATACTGACATGTTTGTCATCTATGCAGAGGGGCTTCAAGTGACAATGTTTCACAATGTGATACCTGCACAGGCTAGAATGTTTAACAAACTGTGGATCAGTTCAATGGAACTATTAGTTATATTTATATTTTAGTTACTGCAATTATTGTTAATCTGTTTTTGTTGCGGTTGTGATGTGTCTGGCCAATCACAGAGTTAAATAACCATTTATCAGATAAATAAAAAAATAAAGGGCAGCCTTCTTTAGAGACGCATTTCAAAATTGGACCCCCCCAACAAAATCTTAACATAGGGTGGAAAATAGAAGGAATAAAGCTATTATAATAAAGTACTACCGAATCTCTATATTTAAAATGCAACTTTGTATGATGAGTACAATAATTAAAATAAGAATAAATCACATAACATCACAATGGACCATTAAAAAACAGGTGAATGAAATATATATATATATATATATATATATATATATATATATATATATATATATATGTGTGTGTGATAATTGTTAGGTTTAAAAACATGTGTAAAATGTTTTTAAAAAATGCAAACGTTTTGTAAAACAAGTACTCAAACTAGTTTCTTCCAGCCCCTGTGACAAAATACTACGTCACTATATAATGTTACAATGTTTTATTTTGTTTATTTCCAGCAGTGTGTTCTCTAATTGAGAAGAGAATGGAGCAGCAGCTAGTTTGACAGCAAAGAGCAGATAGAGAACCAGCTGGCCTGTCTGAACAGACTGCAGCTCTGATTGCTGCTCATCTGGGTAATAATAAGAATAATAATTATTATAAAGAGTCATTCTCCGTCACTCTCTGCTCCACTATGACCATTTCCCTGGTTGGGTCAAATCATCAGAGATAAAGAGCCACTGAGAGCTCTGCTGCTTTAGAGCCATGTTACTCACAATCACCTTTCAATTCATTCACTATTTCACTATTTAAAAGTCATTCAATGCCAGCTTTCTTGTGATGTGGTTATAATGCCACTTCTCAGTAGATGTTTTTTTTTTTATAGGAAATACCTTGTTTGACTACTTTCTCTGAGTAGCTTGTAGTGTAGTGTGCATTTTTAAACTAAGTGCTTGTACCTTCACTCTTTACATTTTGAAAGTATCTTCCCCAACTCTCCAGGGATGTTCAACAAAAGGCAAGCAGTGTGTGGTACATGTATAACCCACGAACTCTGAGCCATATTACTCACAATCACTCACATTTCCATTCATTCAATGATATTTTAAAAGCCATTCAACCGCAGTTGAACCATAGATCCGTATCCTGTGAACTGGTTCTGAGATGAGCTGCTTGTATAGACCAAAGAAAAACACTGCAGAAAAGATTATATTTAGGCTACAATATGTCTTTCTCTTAAGAATGATCAATGTTATGTATTTCTTTTTTATTCATCCATTCTGGAGTGTGAATGTCGCTGTTACGTGTTCAAACCTGTAAAACAGATGGACCAGGAATCTTTGGGTTATAATATCAAGTTATTTATTTACATCAGAAGTGCAACAAAACATCAAATTATACTCATGAGGGCTGATCAGCGTCGCTGCTCCACAGAACATCAAAGTAGTTAACTGTGTCGCAGTTTCACAAAAAGGCCCAGAATGAGCTCTAACATTTAGCCTATATCTCTAGATAAGAGGAATGTTTTCTTCTTATTGTTAGTCGTTGTAGGCCACCATCCAATGGTGGTATACATATTTGAACTTACACTTACACTACATTAAGTATACATGCTTGAACTTACATTACATTAAGTATACATGCTGAACAGTAAATCTCTGGTCTGTGTCTCAGCCTGACACAAAGTGCTAAAGATTTACCATAACATCTTCAAGGTCTCCTCATGCCTTGGGTTACTGCTGTTCAACACAACACCTGCTATGATAGTGGAATGGGCATCTTTTCTTACGCAACCCTTATCTGGATATAGTCTAAACAAAGCTAGCTCCCTGCACCCTGTGGGCCACAGTTCAACTCCCTCTGTGTGAGTAAATCAAATCAAATGTATTTGTATAGCCCAATATTACAAATTATACATTTGTCTCAGTGTGCTTTACAGACTGTACTTACAACACCCTCTGTCCTTAGACCCTCGCATCGCACAAGGAAAAACTTCCTAAAACAAACCCCAAAATTAAAGGGGGAAAAATGGAAGAAACCTCAGGGAGAGGAACTGAGGAGGGATCCCTCTCCCAGGACGGACAGACGTGCAATAGATGTTGTGTGTACAGGATAAACAACATACTCTTTTTAATCATGGACATACATATAATTCTGATCAAAAGTATAAGAATATAACATCATACATAGTAATGAGTAAGGTACTTTAATCAAGGTATAAAAGTATAAAAATATAAAAATATACATACATAGTAAAGTGTATGTCACATGGATCAAGATATAAAAGTACACCAATATAGTAATGTGTATAGTACATAAATCAAAGTATAAAGGTGCAGTGTACATCTAAGATTGAGCAAGTGATACTAAGTTTGATGATAAAGTCATGATTTCCACATCGCTCTATGCCACCTAAGAGGGAACTTCATTACGTCCCAGCCACAAGCGGACTCCTGTCATTCCATACAAAGCAAGTGTGGATGTTTTGTCTGTTATGCAAATCAAACAAATAAAATGCATTCATATTAATATAGATTGAGTACAAAGGTACATTTTAAAACTGATTGAACTCCTGTGCTTGTAAAAACTGTGAATTTCACGGGAATTTGCGATTCATTAAAAATGAAAACGGATCAATGTTATTTCTCATTTTATCCTGGCAGTTTGTTCTCTGGGATCATCGCCAGAGAGCGCCTCTACGTTGGAGTTTATCCCGGTGGACGAGAGGGTCGCCTCCCTACGCCTTCGGGTTATGGGGGGGAAAACTCTGACTGTTGTTTGTGCCTATGCCCCAAACCGCAGTTCTGAGTATTCTTGGAGACCCTGAATGGAGCCCTGCAGGGGGCTCCAGTAGGGGACTCCGTAGTCTTGCTGGGAGACTTCAACGCACACGTGGGAAACGATGGAGACACCTGGAGAGGCGTGATTGGGAGGAAGGGCCTCCCTGATCTAAACCCGAACGGTTGTTTGTTGTTGGACTTCTGTGCTAGTCATGGAATGGCCATAACAAACACCATGTTCGAACATAAGGATGCTCATAAGTGCACGTGGTACCAGAGCACCCTAGGCCAAAGGTCAATGATCGATTTCGTAATCAGTATCATCTGATCTGAGGCCGCATGTTTTGGACACTCGGGTGAAGAGAGGGGCGGAGCTGTCGACTGATCACCATCTGGTGGTGAGTTGGATCAAGGGGTGGGGGAAGACTCTGGACAGACCTGGTAAACCCAAACGGGTAGTGCAGGTGAACTGGGAACGTCTGGAGGAAGCCCCTGTCCTGGGGATCTTTAACTCACACCTCCGGCGGAGCTTTTCAGCCATCCCTGTGGAGGTTGGGGGCATTGAACCTGAGTGGGCGATGTTCAAAACCTCTATTGCTGAAGCTGCGGTGATGAGCTGTGGTCTCAAGGTCTTAGGTGCCTCAAGGGGCGGTAACCCTCGAACACCGTGGTGGACCCCGGTGGTCAGGGAAGCCGTCCGACTGAAGAAGGAGTCCTTCCGGGTTATGTTATCCAGGGAGGACTCCGGAAACAGTTGCAGGGTATCGAAGGACTAGAAGGGCGGCAGCTTCTGCCGTGTCAGAGGCAAAGCAGCGGGTGTGGGAGAAGTTCGGAGAAACTATGGAGAAGGACTTTCGGTCGGCACCAAGGTGCTTCTATGAAAACCATTCGGCACCTCAGGAGGGGGAAGGGAGGAACCATCCAAGCTGTGTACAGCAAGGGTGGGACCCTGCTGACTTCAACTGAGAAGGTTATCGGCCGGTGGAAGGAGCACTTTGAGGAACTCCTGAATCCGACTAACACGCCCTCTATGGTTGAGGCAGAGCTGGAAGCTGATGGGGGATCATCGTCAATTTCCCTGATGGAAGTCACTGAGGCTCTCAGCAGGAAACCGGTGGATTGCCTACTCCGGGTAGGGAATGAGCCATTACCCCAAGTGAAGGAGTTCAAGTACCTCGGGGTCTTGTTCGCGAGTGAGGGGACAATGGAGCGAGAGATTGGCCGGAGAATCGGAGCAGCGGGGGCGGTATTACAGTCACTTTACCGCACCGTTGTGACGAAAAGAGAGCTGAGCCAGAAGGCAAAGCTCTCAATATACCGGTCGATCTTCGTTCCTACCCTCACCTATGGTCATGAAGGCTGGGTCATGACCGAAAGAACGAGATCACGGGTACAAGCGGCCGAAATGGGTTTTCTCAGACGGGTGGCTGGCGTCTCCCTTAGAGATAGGGTGAGAAGCTCAGCCATCCGCGAGAGACTCGGAGTAGAGCCGCTGCTCCTTTACGTTGAAAGGAGCCAGTTGAGGTGGTTCGGGCATCTAGTAAGGATGCCACCTGGGCGCCTCCCTGGGGAGGTGTTCCAGGCACGTCCAGCTGGGAGGAGACCCCGGGGA
>NC_041357.1:3737500-3747500 GCF_900634415.1 Cottoperca gobio
TTCATTCCAAGTTGAAGGGAAGTTCAGGTAATATTTACTAAGAGTTTAACCCTCTGATCTACTTTGTGCCGACTGTGTAGGAGTAATGTCATCAGATTTTAATTACAACTCCACAATAGGGTTGAAACTAAATATTTTTATTGTCGATTAATCTGCCAAATATTTTCTATATTACCAGATTAATCGTTTGATTTATAATATGTGAAACAATAGTGAAAACTGTCCAACGTGATGTCTTTAAAAGTCTTGTAATTTCAGTCCACAACTTTGAGAAGTTGGGCCATAATTCATAGATTTCCCCCACAGCTCAGATGTTAACTGTGTTGAAAGCCTGCAAAGGGTGTGACGCAGTGACCTCACTTCATTTTTGCAGACCTCTGGTTCTTTACTTTACTTTTAACAAAACTATCACACAAAACGCACAGTTTACCAGAGAAGAAAAACTCTGTTGTGTTGGCTTATTCTTTGGGTAATATGAGAAGCACAACAAGTTGAATCCTTACGAAGCCATCTAAGGAAATGCTGCTCACATACTTACTGTTAATAGGTAATGTAATTAATCTGAACTGTTCATCATGACATCGTGTCAAGACAAAACCGCAATTTGGTTTATCTGGTGGCACACATAACCTCCTGCACTCGACATCTTTACCGGCATGCTTTTCCAAAGACCACCACAGGGTGGCAGTAGGGACCTTCTGGTTAGTGGGAGATGAACGACACACAGTCAGACACACACACACACAGAGAATTTGAATTGAACCAAATTGTTATTGAGTGTTTTTATATCATTGCTGATAACACTAATATTATTATTATCATAGTATTAATATTATTTTTGTCTTTAATTAATATCAATCATCTGTTTAAAGTATTAACCTTGAGTGATGTCCTTTGTTAACACCAGTTTCTTTCATTAACACACCAGAGAAACACATTTGGAAAGAAATAAAGAGACATACAATTTAGAGAAGATAGACATAATATGGAAAAAAAAATGATGTAAATTACTGAGGGAGAGATCAAATAATATTATTACTAACAAACAATTTACACTTTGTTGTGCAGAGGTAGAGGGTGAATGAGGGAGAGAAGAAAAAAGTGAATAAAAAAGGAGAAAAAAAGAAGAAATGTTACAAATAAAGGATGATGGAGGCATGAGGAAAATGTGCAGAGTCGATGAAGAGAGTAGCCGAGGGAGAAAAGTGAGAACGGGGGGGGATTAAGAGAGAGGTCAGGCTGTGGATTGTGTCCTTCTCATATTATGTGATGATGGACTGAGGGCGTAGAGAAGGGAGAGAAAGAGGGAGGAAGAAGGAAGAATATATAAAAGAGGGAGAGAGAAAAAAAAGAGAGGGGGTAGGTATTGTTTTTGTGGCAAATTGATGTGATCCATCTGAGCCATGTGACTCCTGCAGCACACTCCCTGAGTGACCAGCGCCATGCCACACCCAAGGGCAACTGGAATTGTATTGTGGGCCCCCCTTTCTTCTGCTCTTTTCTTCTTCTTTTTCTCCGGCAATAAGAGACGATGTATGTCCTCCATTTTGCCACGGCAGTGACCAAACAAAACGACAGCCTGTTGTTATATGTATCGCAGTCCTTTTCCCCCTAAAAATATATTCACACACACACACACACACACACACACACACACACACACACACACACACACACACACACACACACACACACACACACACACACACACACACACACACTCTGAGAGGTAGGCTTGCTTCCCGGGTCATTTTCCTGGGAGTTGCTGCTTTATTGTGCTCGCTGATCCGATTTCCCTCCCTCCTCTCTGGTGTGATTTCTCTTTCTGTTGCTCCGGCCAATCTTACAGCCACGGTTCACCTGGAAAAGAAGAATAGTGTGACCTCTACACCAAAACACCAGCACTAACAGCAGCAAAAACACGGCATAATAATACTTTCACTTGGAGGAGTGGGAATAATGCGTCTTCATGATCTATCTGGGCCATATCACATAAATGAATCATGTTATTACGCAGGAATTGGGGGAGACCAGGGGAGACTGTGGGCTGCAGGCGAGTGCAGGAGATTTCAGCGAGGAGTGTTGGCCATGAATGCTGGTGTTACTATTACAATTCAGAAATGTTTTTTTATTGCTCTGTTCAGTAATTCCCCTAAATTACTGATCATACACAGTGATAAACAAAACAAAATGAATTTTCAACAAATCATATGGAGAGACCAAAACCAACAATGAACATTTTTGTGTCTCAAAGCCTCATATATCTTCCTCCACTGTGCCATAGAGCTCCATTGTTGTCCAACACTATTAAAAGGGAGCCACACTGTTGCACTGGGACATGTTCCTTCATTATTAACACACACACTCACTGTACTTTATTTGGACTAAATACCACACACACCGCCCTGCTGCTGGAAATACTCACTCTCGCACCAAATGTGTATTAATAGTTTGAGTCTTTTTTGTTAAAAACTAGATGTCCAGATGTTTTAGGATATACTGGGCCTTAAACATTTGTGAGCAATTTTAAGATTGAGGAGGAATCAATGAGTAATATTTTTGTAAACTAACACAAACACATTGTTGGTTCTGGTCTTTATTCACAATAAAAAGAATAACATCGGCCTTATCCTTTCAACCAATGTGAGAAGTTGGCTAGCTTAAATTCCGTATAAATGGTATCATGAACACAGCACAGGTACTGTACTGTACTGGTTCTCATTCATAAGCACTATCAGGCATAATCATTTGAATTTCGTTTTTTTTATCAGAAAATGACATAAAATGTCAACATTGTTAAAAATAATGGTTTCCTGGGTGAATATATGTCAGAAATGGTTTAAAATTCTTAAATTGAATTCTTAAATAAAATAAAATCATCGTCTTTACTTCAAGTCGAATGTGTTTAGTTGACGTTGCCAATGAGCCTGTGCGTCCATGAAAGAAAAGAAAAAGAAGTTGGAATTAAGTGTGTAAAAGAAAGAAAGACTCCTCCAGGAGTAACTTCACTGAACACTAACTTAATTCAACGTTGCTCTCGCGGTCCTCTGTCCTTGGCTCCCCTCCAACAAAAACAAATAGCATATCATCACGACATGTTGTCTGCTATCAGTAAGGAAGGAACACTCACACCCTTCTCAGAGAAATCCAGGCGAGACATCTATTTATCGCCTTTCCTCGCTTTCTTAAATTTGAAGTTTTCAAACAAAAAAGGAAAAGTCAGAGGCTGGAGCGACATTAGCGACATTATAAGGCCTGTTTTCCCCCAGCCAGGCAAATTAATTACTTATTGATCAAGAGAGCGGGTGAATAAAATGAAGTGAATTAATAAATAAGTGAAGAGAGCGGGCCATATGTGGGCTACTTGTTCACATTTGCAAACATCATGGATGGCAGATTCCATTTGTTTTCCATTTCATTACTACCAAAACAGGGCCCTGTATAGGCACAGTGGAACTTAAGAGTTCATTTGTTACTTTATGATACTTTTAAAAGGAAATGTGAGGACAGCTGCTAAATGAAACCCTCCATGCTAATATTTCTGAGGGGATATAATCACATTTTAGACATCTGAAAAACCCTGCAGTATTAAAGCCCATGTTTAAAGGAGCAATTAAAACAAATTAATTCCCTCCTTTTAATGATCAGTTGTTTTGAATTATACGAATAATTAAATGGCAATAATTCTATCTTTCCTTTAATAACGCTCCTGCTGTTGGAAAGTTGTGCGCTGATTGGAACCTCCCTTAAAACTTGCAAAGTACATATCATTAGGCCTTGGTCCAGGATAGTCCGGCTAATAAACAATTATTTATAACAAATTATTGCCTAATGTATCAAATTAACAACATGCAGCATGTGAGATTTATACACCATGCTCGCCACATTTATTACATTTACTTAAGGTATTCAGCGACACACACATTTGGTGTAAAACACATCTTTTTTTTTTATAGATGCTTTTTTATGGTGGAATATGTGAGATTAACAGTGTGAAGTGTGTTTTTGTTTGCTTGATTTATGGACACTATAAAGTCATGTTTATTGGGCCGGTGCAAATAATTAAATGGTGGAGTTTTAAGTGCAATATTCACCTAATGTAAAAAAAGAACGGATGGAAATATTACGTCGTAAAGTTGGGAGTTATCTCCAAAGTCAAGGAGTCAAAATATTTACGTCGATAAATCTGTCCTTAACACCTCGCAGCTAACAGGGTGGACGCCCGACCAGTTGGCTTTTGAAGCAGCAGGACTGAGATGAATGTTGGCGGGAGATGCTGCAGTTGTTTTTCATCACTTCTAATTGCCTTTTTACCCTCCAGTATGGAGAGTTTAGGACAAAGAGGAGGACAAGTTACCAGACACACACACACACACACACACACACATAGAGATGCACAGCAATGCCCTGATTCCATTTGTTTCATTTGGCAGAGAACAACACAAGTACACAACCTCCTGGCCACAAACACGCACATGCAAAATTCAACCTATGTATACACAAGAACACACACACACACGCACACGCATACGCACACGCACACACACACACACACACACACACACACACACACACATACATACACACACACACACTGTATGTGTATTATAAGCATGCATGCACACACTCAAACAAACATTCACCCAACTAGGTCAGAAGCAGCAAAGACTGCACTGAGTCAGATTGATTCCTTAAGATATTCATAGTAATCTTAAAATTCCTGCTTGTTTGGTAATAAGACACTTTATCATCACATGCAGTGACAAGGTACATTAGTCTTGACCTGCCACAGGGGCGAAAAAGAGAAAAAAAAAGGGATGCAGTTTGATCACCATAACAACCAGTTTATTGATTAGAACAATGTGTGGCTGTATGATGTGTCCAGCACGGATTCTGCTCTCTGAGAGGGAAGGTGAGATGAAGAGGAAGAAGGGCACAAGAACCCAAAAAGAAAGACGACAGCTGTGTTTGCACGTGCACAACTTGTGTGTGTGTGTTTTGTCTCAGTCGCCCTCTCTCTCCTGTCCCAGCAGGGACTCACAGAGGAAGATAAATGTCTGCTTTGCAGAAATCCAATAGACATTCCAGTGCATTCAACTGCCAAACCAGACAAACTTTTTAATGTATCTTTAAAAGTTAAATGGAAACAGAGAAAGTGTTCACTAAAGTGATGAGAACACTCACTGTAATCATCCACATGTCCGTGGTGGACTGATGCTTTTAGTCCTCCAGCATTTGAAGTGGACAGTGAACAGCGTCACCATGACCTCCACAGGGGCCAGTGGGGATGTTTGGAAGTAGCAGGGACTACTTCTGGACTACACACAATGAAAAAAGCATAACTTAACAATTTCAGTGTTAAGGTTAGTTTGCTAACAACATTAGCTTAGCTAGCCATCGTTAGCGAACTCATAAGGTTAGAACAAGTTATTTGCTGCTTTATGTTACACAACTTGATAAATGACAGTTATATTAAAATGTTAAAGTTCTATTGGTGTTATTGCTGAGGTTGTGTGGCTTATTGAAACTAATGAATGCTATCGTGTCCTCTTGACAGTCTCTGACGTACAGTTTCAGACGTCACTTCCTTCTAGAATCTTCTCCAATTTCGCCCTCGCTCACAGACTCGTGTGTTCATCAGCAGCAGTGTGCTCAGTGCTGCCCCTGGTGGCACACATATGTATAAATGAGAGTATCGTTTTAATCATTAATAGTGCTGCAATATAACTGGGATTAGTGCGGTGAGTGATGGGGTGACTGAATAGCCAGACAAGAACAAAACCCTGGTTTATGTTCAATAAAATCCTCATTTTCTATAATATCTACACATGGCAACTAGACTTTAGAGTGCTGGCACAAATCCTTTCAGATGCTACGACTTAGAATTTTTACTTCTGTTAGTTTATTGCTATTATATATTTTAAAAGAAGAAGAAGAAGGAGAAGAAGAAGAAGAAGAAGGTCATATTATATAAACTTTGGATGTGTATATTATAATATTTATTATCTATTTAGTTTGTTTCAGTGGGCTGCCATTTTATTCATGATATTTTATGTGTTGTTGTAAGCATGATATTGCCAGATTCACCCTTTAATATCTGTACAGCAACATCTTGGATCTGTTTTTTTGTCATCACTGTAGATACATGTGATTCTACGTCTCCCTTCTCCCAATACAAAATACACAATTACATTTTTTACATTTTATTTCACAATTATCTAACCATTGTTATGGTTAAACATCTCAAGTTACCGAGACAGGCAGCCAAAACAGTGAGTTACAGACTAACAACATAAAACACAAATACATGTTACAAGATTAGAATAAAACAAAATCATCATATAAAAGAATACGAGCCTGGAAACAAAAGTAAAAGGCACATTACAACTAGTGTGGATAATGTAAGTGACCAACTTATATTCTCATTATTTCCATCGGGCAGATTTCCTGGTGTCTCGCTGTACTCCTCAGTCTTACTGACACACATGAAGAAGAATGATCATAGGTGCATTAGATTGACACTAATATGAAATCAATGAAGGAACTACATGTGATTTATATAATTTAGAACAGAGGAATACTGCATTAAAGCTAACTGACCCAACAATAGCAGGCTGCTGGCAATATGAGAATTTCTGTGTGTATGTGTGTGTGTACGTCCATGTTCACACACACATACACACTCTCATGTATGTGCATCTGTTTACACACACACACACACACACACACACACACACACACACACACACACACACACACACACACACACACACACACACACACCAGCCCGCCTGAGCTATGGCCTAATAGGATAATGAATTCAGTGTGTAGAGGCAGTGTAAGGACCTATGCTGTGTGTTTGTGCGAGTATACAGGGCAGCAGTGGGGGTTAATACAACATGATAAATATTTGATTTCTGCTGGGGCCAGTCCCCACCTACAGAATGGGAAATGGCTGTAATGCGATTCAGAACAGATTGTCCTCTGGGAGGGCCTTTGTGTGTTTTGCTTGCCTTGTGTATGTGTGAGTGTGTGTTTGTGAGTATAAAGGCCCTGTGACTGCATGTGTATGACCAGGGGAAATAAAGGAACAAATCGGCTTACAAATCACCACGGCACCAAGGCACCACAGCGAGCAATGGCCCCTGTCTGACTATCACCACCAGCAATGACCCCGAACACAACGATCAAGTTGATACGGGCTCTGACGTGACATTATGTACGGGTTCAGGAGGAGGGAGCTGCGTGCTGCTGACTGGGACGCACTCGTTGCACTAAATGATTTGTGTTACTCTTTCTCTATGAGACATTATAAACATACTTATAATGCATTATAATCTGCTTATAGCACTGTACAGTTAGGCATGAATACTCTTAATGTTTTATATCGACAATCATGATTATTATAAAGCATTTTATAACGACTTCAGGTTAAATGTCATAACACTTCGTAATTGCTGGTAACTCGCTTTTTGTCGTTGTTGCGAGGATCATAATATATTATAATTCCCATCGTTGTAACACTTTATAATCTTTTTTGTAATTCATTATGATGTGATTATAACCTTGATCTGTTATAATCAATGTGTTCTGATTATTGTTATAAAGCATTATGCCTATTTGTGTTTGTGTGTTTATGATTATATCTAATGCATTATAAGTATGTTTATAATGTATTATAGACATGGCATCATAGAAATTGCCAGCATGATTTGTGTTAATATCACGATCATGGTAAGGCCAAAAATATAAAGATTGGTTTGAGTAATAAAAATCCTGGAATACAGCGGATGTGATGTAAACCTGTACGACCTAATCTAACATCATGTTGAAACACAGTTCATTGTTTAGCTCTTCAAAAATGACCACATCAACAACATATTTGATTCATAAATGCATTTATTCATAAATGCAGAGGACTTGCTTCACTCCAGGAGAAGGTAAAGATCATTGTCTATATGATCATGGGAAACTATTGTCCCATGTGGTACATTGTTTTCTCATTACACAACCTTCTCCTAAAACATATGGTTATATACGACTAAACTGCGATAGCAATGCCATTTAGATTGTATATTTTTAACATGATTAATATCTTCATGGTTATGCAGAGTACTCAAAGCACCTACCTTTTAAAAAAGGTGAAAGATGACAGGATGCGCAGACAATCTTTTTAACAAAATCACAATAATTTCTAATTTCCTTAAAACTTAAACCTTCAATAACAGTTCTTGGCCACTTGGGGGCAGCACAACAAGCTGTAAACACATCTTTGTTAGAGTCTCATAAAACGCAAATGTGTTTGCTAACAGTTGCCTATTTACACATCCATCAGATATGAATGTTAGCATTCACTCACAGTCATCTCTGTCCACCTGCTGAATGTCAAAGACTCACTTTCCCTTTAGCTCTGTTTTGGTCTCAACCAAAATCGCCCGCTGATCCACCGTTAATATAAAAATATTGATTACAACAGCTTAAAGTGTTTTTGTACTCTAAACCGAACCACACGTCGGACTCTGAATGCGAAATCCTTCCGAATACCTTCCAATATTTCTTTTGCTTCACTGGAACGTTCCAGGACTGGATTTCTTTTTGGTATTGCACAAAATCAACACAGCAGATGTATTTCCTCCAAAATGTATTTGTTGTCAAAATCAGACAACTGATAATAAATAAATAAAATAATTATTTGGGAGAATATTTGGATAAAGTTGTACATTTGTAATTGTCTTCTTATATATATATATATATATATATATATATATATATAATGATATGTTAATGTCTTCGTTTGGTCTTTGAGTTACATGCGCCTCTTTATGAAGTTCCTGGATTTTACTGGAAATGTATTGCATTTTTTTTTCATGAAGATGAAAAGATAAGATTTTGTTGAAAGTGATTGGAGCTTGTGATCACATGATTTGAGTGTTGTTTGAAAGCAGATCCAGTGCAGAGTTTTTGATTTGATTGTTTCACATCACCTGCTTTGAGCCAGCAGTGATTCATTCTGCTGTGCACAAGATGTTACACGGCTGTACCTAAACTGTTTCTTGGAAGTGGATTCACATTATGCCTGAAATGAAGCAGATCACTTCTTCAGAAATGATAAAAAAACATTGATAATTATAAGAATTTAATAAAACTGTCCAAACAAATAGATATAGTATAAAAGCATAAAATGGGACGAATAGAAACAAGTTCCATTTATTACATCTAATATTTACGATTTACTCATTTAAAGTACTTCTCTTTCTGTTCGTTGGGATTCTCCCGGGATTTTTTTCTTATCCAAATTGAGAGTTAAAGGACAGAGAGACACACTTGTGATATTTTGGGCTTTATAAATGAAGCTGACTTGACTTGACTTGTTTTAATATTGTGTAGTGCATCTCAATATTTGCAGGTATTGATCATCAGTGCTTCTAATACTGTGTTTAAATGCTCTGCTCTCCAGACAAGGCCTCGTTGTGTTCAGTTCAGTGACCTGTCTCCAGGAGGGCTGGAACTGATATTTAGTCTTTAAAGAACACACACGCCAAACAAACACTTTTTGACAGTTGCAACCCCCCCTCTCACATAGACACACAATCATGTTGTGAGAAAGGGGGGGAGAAAGCCCTCAAACTCAATACTGCAGGGAGCGCCTGGTCTGTCTGATATATTTATAGACAAGTGTGCCACACAATCAAGAACCATTTTGTCCTCAAGTGGTGGAAATATGGTCTTGGTGATATTGGGTGGCACGGGAGAGAGGGTAATGATTGATTATAGCCAGACAGAACTCTTGTTGCTAATTTAATCATCGCTGAAAAATGACAAGAGCAGTTCTGCAACAAACACACGTGTACACACACACACACACCAACCCAGGCACACTCCCACTCCCTTGTCTTTTCTTTTCCTGTTGTGCAATTGTCAGAGCAAATTAATGCAATTAACGTGGCCTTGGGCGGAAAGCGAGGGGTTTTGAGTTTGTCACGCTGCAATTCTGTTATCT
>NC_041357.1:3755000-3757500 GCF_900634415.1 Cottoperca gobio
CCCACTCTGCCTCTGTTCCTTGCTTTCTGCACCACACAATAAGATATTTTTTAAAGATCAAGGAAGGAGTGATTCGTTGTATTGCTTTATTCAACATCCTATAGATGGTGCTGTTGCCCATGGCAGAAAGTCCTCAGTAATATTGCCAGCCCTCTTTCTCTGTTGTTGAAGGGAAAGTCTCTCTCTTTTATTCTCTTCTTTTACTGTACCTTTGATTGCTGGATGTGCCTCAAACAAGGATTAAACTAATGATCCAGGACTGATGATGCCTTCTTCTCTCAACCACACAACTATACAAATGCCACTCTGTATTAAAGGCTTTATTAAAAAATGTGCTCTGTATCTACTGTTTATGACCCGGTGGACTGAGGATCCAAAGACATGGTTTATCGTCTTTGTGGGATCGAGTGCTGCAAGTTATGCTTTCTTATACAGAAACTCAATTTTGAAGGCATTTGTTGTCAATAATGTAACTCAAGCTTCTTATGCTAAGTTAATTTACTATTACTATATACTATTCATTTTTTAAAACTTTATTCTGCATTTTCCCCGCAGTGTCAATGGCTACAGCTTATACATACCTGCTGTCTGGCTGTAAATTGATCAATATTTTGTATATTGTATTTTCAGTTTTCCTTGAAGTGTTACTATGTATATATATATATATATATATATATATATATATATATATATATATATATATATATATATATTATGTGACCCAAAAAAATGCCCACATGTAGGACCAGCGAAGAAACTCTCCACAAAGCATTTGTGAAAAAAGAAGAAGAAGTGGAACAATGAGTAAAATGTAACAGATGGTAAATCTTCAAAAAGTAGTTCCTGATTCACCATCTGCCATCTGTCGACATTTAGATATACTTTGGTCTCCGAGGAAGGACATTCTCTTTCAGGTTTCCCTCATTGCTGAAGCTGCATCCAAAAGAAATGAAGCGTATCCTCATTTGTTGGAAGTTTGGTTATTATGGACCAAAATAAGAGTGGGTTGTTTCTCCAATTTAGTGATTTTTTACTTTTTTCAGATAATTTAAGGATTAAGTATTGCTTGGTGGATTGAGATAACATTTTTTTCATAATTAGGACATTTAGCTAAATAATCCCTTTTAATTTACAGGTGCTCCCCAGACTTTTAGAGATGAAGAACAAAATGGAAGAAATCTGAAGAACAGATTGAATCAATAAGAATCAATGGAAATGAACTATTACTGTTTTAGGTATCACTGCCTAACACAGATCAAATGAACAAGTGTGTCCCCTGTCTAAACCACGTCACCATCCAAACCCCAAACACAAAGTCATTTCTATGCAGTGCGTGGAGCCGCAGTAACCATTTTACCTGCCGCTTAGCGAACAGATACGAGGCGTTTGCATATTCATAAGAGCAGATAAGAGCTACCCATGCAGCTCACATTAATTGAGAATGATGGAGGGATGGGGGACGTCGGAGTGCAGGAGAGGAGGGTGGAGGAGGATGGGGAACGATAACCCAACGCTTGCCTTGATGCATTAATTGAGAGTATTAGAGGGAGGGATGGATGGACTGGGAGGTGGTGGTGGTGGTGGAGTGTGGTTGGTGGCGGTATACCACGAAAATGCCAGCAGTGCCAATAAATCACTTCCCGCCAGTGATTGACTCTGCAAATGTAGTCTGGAAAATGCCGGGGAAGTTGTAAGGAATCAATCAAGGTACTCCCAAAACTTTTCAACCCTCTCGGTTCTGAAGTAGTCCGGTGGATAAAAGGTTATCGTCATAACTGAGCAGGACAGGGCCGCAACCTGCAGACACTTAATATAGCTTTCCATGGACAATTTCTAACCACAGTTGAAGTATTGGAGGGACACAGTAGTCCAGTGTGTCCATCATCAGACGTGTGAGAAAATATGGATTCAAGAAGGCAAAAGCTGATGGTCAGCA
The DNA here is from genome assembly GCF_900634415.1 of Cottoperca gobio. Lineage (NCBI taxonomy): Eukaryota > Metazoa > Chordata > Actinopteri > Perciformes > Bovichtidae > Cottoperca > Cottoperca gobio. The sequence continues at coordinate 3,756,937 of NC_041357.1, forward strand.
GTATTTGAATTCAACTTTTACAATCTTCATGGGGAAAGTCAGTTAGGTAATTTAAGCAGCCGATAGTAATGGGAGACAGCATTGTTAGAATGTAAATTACAAACAAAATTAGGGTGTTACGGATGACATCAAAATTACAGCACTCAACTTGAGTGTCACTTTCATAGTTTTGGCCATCATTCCTATTGCTTAGGCTATCTTTTACACTTTAGGCTGAGAAACGTGTAATAATGAGAAAAACAGTAATCTAGCAGAACACTCCCTTAAAGTCAAGAGATGTCAAGAGTTTTAAATTGAGCAGCAGACGTGGAGATATCACAACATTCATGTAAAGAGCTCAACAGTGTCCCACCTTTTGAACGGCTCCGGGTCCATAAGTGAATTTTCCATTCATTCACTCCGTTGACGTTTCAGAAAATCTTTATACTAAGAGATTTAAGCATGGAACCAAGCCAACCAACTACAAAATGAATCATGACCATAAAACATTTGATTCAGAGATAAAAGTACGACAGATTCAGAAACTGCGTGGCTTATTTCTCACCTCAAATGTTTTCAGAAGCA